>NC_142805.1:55301331-55567713 GCF_049724085.1 Artemia sp. Qi Xiang Cuo | reverse complement strand
TACTACTTTTTCTCTTCCCTTTTTACTTTAGTCAGGTTACTTTCTTCTCTTTTTCTTCTTGCTTTAACTACAAAAGCTAAGTTTACCTGGTCCGATGCAAACATTTCTGTCATTCGATTGTGAGTTTTCCATCTCTCATACTCTCCGTAATCCAGATCTTTTATTGCTCTCTTAATTTGCTCATATTCGAGCCATACGGACTCTCCCTCTTCTACTTCTTTCTATAAGTCGTTTAACACTCTGTACAAGTACCTTTTATTTGCGTTTCTTTGGCGTTCCGACTTTTTTTCCTTATCGCGCAGGAAGACTCCTATTTTTCTTTTAAAATTCAACCAAAATTGCACTAGGTGACTCGATTCTTGGTAACTGGCAAGAAGCCTTCTTACTTATTTTTTATTTCTTCTTTATCATTTCCCTGGAGGGAACTAATATCCATTCGCCAAAAATGTCGCTTCATGGGTAGCGAAATATATCCCATATCCTCTAGCTTTATATCTACCAGTAGTGCACAGTGGTCGGAGAAAGGTACGGCGATATTTTCTATATTTTTTATTTTTTCCATTCCATCTTTCCAAATATACGCCCTGTCAATCCTCGTGCTGCCCCTTTTTTCTATTCTCGTGAAACCCCTCTCCATTCCCATTTCTTGCCACACATCTACGAGTTTCCATGTTTTTACCACTCCTTTTTATTCGATGGTAATTTTCCTTTAATGTTTTTCCGGCTCGAACTCAAAATGTCTTTCTTCTTCCAAAACACAGATAAAGTCGCCCAATAGCAATAGCGGGCCAGTTCTTAAATATCGTGGAAGAGTGTTTTGTATTACCAACTATCTTTCTCTGGCTTTATTTGTGCCTGAAATATAATGCACATTTACAAAAACCACTCCTTTCCAGCAAATGCTGCTCACTTCACCGTCCTCTTGAAAACGCAGGGTTCCTCTAATGTCCTTAAATCTTTCGTTCACGATGTATGCTACTCTGTCGTTTTTCCTGTTTATCCCGTTAACGTTCAGCGTCGCAAATCTCATTTATTTTTGTCCGGGTTTCGTCTGCCTCTTTGGCAGCGCACTTCTTTCAGTCTTATTTTCGCTCGGTTTTTCACTTGTAGTTGACGATAAAGATAGGCTACTTAACGTTCGTTTTGGGGTTTGGGTTGATTTTGCCTCTGGCTCCTTAAATCCTCTCAGAATACTCAGGGGGATGATGCCCTTTACCTCTTTCACCCCTACTTCAGTTCTTTTCGAACTTTCTCCCTTAGGCTCTGCCATTTCCTTTTCTTTCACAATAGCTACTTCCCGCTCTTTTTTCCGGGTTTCATCTTGTCTTTTCGTGCTTCCTGTGCGAGTCTTTTCCATTTCCGATTACCCTTTTGCTCCCCGTACCAGGCTCACCTCCTCCATGGGACTCAAACTTGCCAGCTGTTTATCTAGAGAGCTTGCAATTTTTTGTGGGCCTGTAAACCAGACATTAGAGTTTCTACCGTTTTCTGAGGACTGATATGTGAGCACTACGCTTGGGTTTCTACTTCCTCTATTTGTTTTTTTTTCTTGGGCATAATAGGGCTTCATGACCCTCCTGATGACAAATGTAACACATTTTAGGCTGACCATCGTAGAAAACCTGCATTTTATCCTCTGTTAAAATCTTTACGGACGGTGGGATCGCTACTTCCAAATACATCAGGGCTGTTCCCATCCCGTTAAAAACAGATATTAAACCATCCCCTTGAAAAGTTTTCCTTCTAACATTCACCGCAAGCCCATAACCTTGCAGTGCTGTTTTTATATCATGGTCGGTCGCTTCTCCCTGAATTCCTTTGGGATGGATCACGTGTGGGCGTTTTCCATTTTCATCTACGAAAACTGGAGATCTTTCATTTTGGAAAATGATTTTCAACTCCATTGCCTTTAGTCTTTGAACCCATTTTTCTGCCCGCACAGGGCTTTGTATCGTTACTCGCACTATGCCAAACTTATTTCAATCATCTCCGTCAATCGCGTGTACATTTTGTGCATTCAGGCCAATCGACATCAGGAATCGGTGGATATTCGAATGCGGTAGTTCTTTCAATACATTCTATGTGTTTGCACTAAAATCGAAGTTAATCGTTTTCCTTGCAATTTCCTTTTTTCCCTTTTTTTTAATAAACTAAACCTCAACAAAAATGTATTAAAACCTCTAACCTTTGAACCTATAAACTAACCCTCAACAAAATTTTATTAAAACCTCTATAAAATTACCTAAACCACAACAAACCTTTATTAAACCCTCTAACCTATAAACTAACCCTCAAAAATTTTTTTTTGTAAACTGAACCTCAACAAAATTTTATTAAAACCTCTATAATACAAACTAAACCTCAACAAAATTTTACTAATACACTAAACCCCTTTTCCACTTTCCAAAAATCCTTTTCAATCTAACATAAACTCACTTACTCAAAAACAGCCCCAAATTCCTTTTCACACGCTCCAAAATAATCTCCCGGAAAAACCTATAGTATAAACTAAACCTCAACAAAATTTTATTAATACACAAAACCCCTTTTCCGCTTTCCAAAAATCTTTTTCAATCTAACATATACTCTCTTACCCAAAAACAGCACCATATTCCCTTTCACGCGCTGCAAAATAATCTCCCTGAAAAACCTTCTACTTTTAATTGCCCAATTGCCTGCTAATGCCAACGCACCATCCGCTCTGTAGGCAACACTGCGCTATTATTTCATCTTATTCTTCTTCCGCCAAAATCTTCAAATGATTTGAAATGAAAAACCGGTATCACATTCATTTGCAAGGTCTTGCTTTTAACTAGTAACTACACAGTTCAGACTTTTAACTCTAATGAAAGCTGATCGTTGAATGCATTGATACTAATGTAAATATGTGAAATTAAAGATAATCAATGGCCTCGAAACAATTATTTTAAGAGCTATTACTAGAGTGAATTTCTAACCTTAGTCTTTTTTAAAATTTTATCAAAAAAATCCCCACATTTTGATAACTGTTTACAGTTTTCCTTCTCTTCTCATAGTATTATCCTCTGCTTTACTTTTTCAGTTTTTAGCTAAGAAATCGCAAGATTTTGATAACCTTTACAGTTTCCCTTCTCTTTCCCTTCTATTCTCTTTTGCTTTATTTTTTCAGTTTTTAGCAAAAGAACCCCAACGTTTTGATAACCGTTCACAGTTTTCTCTCTCTTTTCCTTATATTCTCCTTGTTTTACTTTTTCAGTTTTTAGCGAAAGAATCCCAACATTTTGATGGCTGTTCACACTTTTCTTCTGTTTTTCTTTTATTTTGCTTTGCTTTACTTTTTAGTTTTTAGCATTAGAACCCCAACATTTTGATGGTCGTTTACAATTTTCCTTCTTTTTTCATAATATTATCCTCTGCTTTACTTTTTCAGTTTTTAGCTAAAAAATCGCAAGATTTTCATAACCTTTACAGTTTTCCTTCTCTTTCCTTTCTATTCTCATTTGCTTCACTTGTTTAGTTTTTAGCAAAAGAAACCAAACGTTTTGATAACAGTTCACAATTTTCCCTCTCTTTTCCTTCTATTCTCCTTTGCTTTATATTTTCGGTTTCTAGCAATAGAATCCCAACATTTTGATGGCTGTTCACACTTTTGTTTCTCTTTTTCTTTTATTTTCCTTTGCTTTACTTTTTCAGTTTTTAGCTAAGAAATCACAAGATTTTGATAACCTTTACAGTTTCCCTTCTCTTTCCCTTCTATTCTCTTTTGCTTTATTTTTTCAGTTTTTAGCAAAAGAACCCCAACGTTTTGATAATCGTTCACAGTTTTCTCTCTCTTTTCCCTCTATTCTCCTTTGCTTTACTTTTTCAGTTTCTAGCAAAAGAATCCCAACATTTTGATGGCTGTTCACACTTTCCTTCTCTTTTTCTTTTATTTTGCTTTGCTTTGCTTTTCAGTTTTTAGCAAGAGAATCCCAACATTTTGATGGCCGTTCACAGTTTTCCTTCTCTTTTTCTTCTATTCTCATTTGCTTCACTTTTATAATTTTTAACATTAGAACCCCAACATTTTGATGGCCGTTTACAATTTTCCTTCTTTTTTCATAATATTATCCTCTGCTTTACTTTTTCAGTTTTTAGCTAAAAAATCGCAAGATTTTCATAACCTTTACAGTTTTCCTTCTCTTTCCCTTCTATTCTCATTTGTTTCACTTGTTTAGTTTTTAGCAAAAGAAACCCAACGTTTTGATAACAGTTCACAATTTTCCCTCTCTTTTCCTTCTATTCTCCTTTGCTTTACATTTTCAGTTTCCAGCAAAAGAATCCCAACATTTTGATGGCTGTTCACACTTTTGCTGCTCTTTTTCTTTTATTTTCCTTTGCTTTACTTTTTCAGTTTTTAGCTAAGAAATCGCAAGATTTTGATAACCTTTACAGTTTTCCTTCTCTTTCCCTTTTATTCTCTTTTGCTTTACTTTTTCAGTTTTTAGCAAAAGAACCCCGAAGTTTTGATAGCCATTCACAGTTTTCCCTCTCTCTTCCTTCTCTTCTCCTTTGCTTTACTTTTTCAGTTTCTAGCAAAAGAATCCCAACATTTTGATGGCTGTTCACACTTTTCCTTCTCTTTTTCTATTATTTTCCTTCGCTTTACTTTTCCTGTTTGTAGCAAGAGAATCCCGACATTTTGATGGCCGTTCACAGTTTTCCTTCTCTTTTTCTTTTATTCTCATTTGCTTCACTTTTTGAGTTTTTAGCAAAAGAATCCCAAAATTTTGATGGCCGTTTACAATTTTCCTTCTTTTTTCATAATATTATCCTCTGCTTTGCTTTTTCAGTTTTTAGCTAAGAAATCACAAGATTTTGATAACCTTTACAGAATTCTTTCTCTTTCCCTTCTATTCTCATTTTCTCCACTTTTAGAGTTTTTAGCAAAGGAATCCCAACATTTTGATGGGCGTTTACTGTTTACGTTCAATTTTCCTTTTATTCTCCTTTGCTTTGATTTTTAGCTTTTAACAAAAGAACCCCAACTTTTTGACATCCGTTTACAGTTTTCTCTTTCTTTTCTTTCTATTATCCTTTTCTTTACCTTTTCAGTTTTTAGTAAAAGAATTCCAACATTTTGGTAATCGTTTAGTTTTCCTACTCTTTTCCTTCTATTCACCTTTGCTTTTCTTTTTTCAGTTTTTAGCAACAAAATCCCAAAATTTGTTTAGTGTAATTTCCTCTATTTTCCTTCTGTGAGGAGGGGCAGAAGAAAATCCTAGGCGAGCAAACGAGTATTTCTTTGGACATTTTATTTTTACGCTCCAGCGTAGTCAAATTTTATCTGGAATTGTGTAATTCTCAAAATTAATAAATTAAAAAAAAATTATTGTTGGAGCAGGTATGTCCAAATTCCTAATTTCTGCCTATGCAGATACATACTTGCAAATGATTCTGCGACTTCTCGTTTTCTAAAGAAATTTAATTTACTTTGTCGTAAGCTGTAAAGTTGGCAATGAGCTTGATGTATTCATGTTATTTTCTTTCGACCTATTGTGTCTTAAATTTATGTTTCCTTTTAGGCCTCATGGCGATCAAAAACTGATAATATAAGCGGATACTTTCTGGCATCGAGAAATATGCATTGGGTGTTGGTAAAGTATTCGTAATTATATTCGTCAAACAGACATATACAAATAAATATATAGACTATCTACATTGGCTTTTTCTACAATTAGCCTAGACAGACAATTAGCCTATAAAAAATCTAGACAGGTAGTATGAGGGGGAGGCACAGCTGGCATAAGCCACTTTCAGAAATGTATAAAAATGATAACATTTCACTTGTTGATAGATAGTCCGTCATCCATCCATCCTAGGTCAGAACCACAGTTTATATAATTAGCAGTATGATCTTTCCCTATCTCACCTATTATAAAAACCCGGACCGAGGTGCGAGTGCTCCAGAGAACTTATAAACATAAGCGACATTAGATCTTTTCACGGGTAGACCAAGTATAATCACCTACGGAACAAGTACTGACAAAACCACTTGGCCGGCTCACCAATAAGTGGACAATAAGTGCACAAATAAGTGGGAGGAGCTTTTTGTTCGCACCGAGAATGAAGAGCCAGAAATCATCTGCGGTAAACTTACTGCTAATTATATAAGCTGTGGTCAGAACTAAGGTAGATAGTCATGGAATAAGGGTAGTTCTATTAGTCTATGAGTTCCTATGAGCTATTTGAAGGCAATTGGAGACCCCAAATAAAATATTTTCAATGATTTATGACTGACCATCTGCGCAGTGGCCATGACCATGTCCATGTCATTTATATTTCGCAATAAAAATGATTTCTCCTCGTGCTCAAGTTGGAGGACTTTAATTCTCCTAAATGGGTTTTTGGCTATGATGGTTCTAATAGTATAGTTTTACCTCGATCCAACATCATTTTTGTTGGGCTTCAGGCTATTCTTTATATTCCCGTAAATTTGTTTTTACAAAATTTAACATATATCACCACATTAATAACAGCTACCATTCCTGAATGAGCTTGAAATGGTGATTCTTTCTCATTTGAAAGTTTGCTCGAAACATCTTTTTGAAGTTTCAGTTACTATGGGCAAGAGTTCGTTTTTAATTGGCGGCGTCTTAATGCACAACCGTGATCTATGCATAACAAGAGGTGGATGATATAGCGCATTATCGGCTGTGTTTTGCCAAGGAAAGAGTTCTACCTTTCACTTGTGATTGAAAAAAAGAACAGTTTTTTAATTGAAGAAAAGAGTAAAGCTGAAGCTTAAGACGGAAAAAAATTGGTTTTGCTACCTAAGCAACATTCAATTGTGAAACTAGTTCAAATAAACAGAATGATGATATTTCCGTGTGTTTGTAGGATTATTTAAAGCTAATGTTATACCCAAAGGCATAAGCGTTGTATCTTTCAACTATACTGAACAAAATGGCCATCTCAAAATTTTGATTCGATGATTTTGTGAAGAAATGGGTGCGGGAGGGGACTAGTTCTTCTATAATCGTCTTGGTCGCTTAAAAAAAGCACTAGGACTTTTAATTTCTGTTTTAACGAGTCCTCTCTTGGTATTCTAGGACCACTTTCTGGATACGATCACCACTGGGGGAAAAACGCAACAACAAAAACAACAAACAAATAAACACGCATCCGTGATCTTTTTCATTATAAAAAAACAAAATTAACAATGTTGCAGTTGGGAGCTTGAAGCCTCTATTGTAGGGATCTCTATGATGCGCTAAATCTGATGGTTTTATTTTCATTAGGATTGTTTGACTTTTTGGGGGCGTTTATGTTTATCCTCCAGCTAATATTCTCAGGATCGTAGCTTTGGATGTGTAACACTAAACTTAATGAATCTTATATGCTTGGAGTCAGTATAATAGCCAATTCTTTTTACGTAACTTTTGACATCAAAATTCTTTTTTTGTGCGGTTGAGGTTACTATTGAGCCGAGTCAGTCCTCACTGTTCGTTGCCACGAACTGTTAGATTGCTCTAAAAATATTAGCTGATGTTCATAACACTATTCATCAAATGGGTCTTTTGCATGGTCAACGTAAGATGCTTAGTTGCAGGGGCGCGGGTTGTGTGTTGTTGGGAGGGGGGGGTCAAGTGGGCAGTTGCCCCCAAACATTGTGAAGAATCCCATGCTTCTTGAATATCCGGATATGGACCCCTCTTGCCCCCCCAATAAAAATTCTGGAGATTGGCTTCTGCTTAGTTGAATTTGCTGGTTGAAATATTAAAGAAACAAAGATGCTAAAATAGAAATTTGATTTTGAAATTTGAAATTACGCAATCTATATACACAACCATTCTATACGTCTCAAAAATTAGGAAAACCTAGGGACTCAATTTTTAATGCAAAAGATGCTCGATGCAGGGATATTATTTAAAACAGTTTAGTTTTGCTTAAGAGTTTAGAGTTTTAGCTTAGAGTCTCAGCTTAGAGTTTCTGTTAGAGTTCTAGTTTAGTTTAGTTTTAGTTAAGAGTTTAGTGTTTTTAGCTTAGAGTCTTATTTTGTTGAAGTTCTAGTTTAGTTTAGTTTTAGCTTAGAGTTTTAGCTTAGACTTAGAGTTTTAATTAGAGTTCTAGTTTATTTTAGTTTTAGTTAAGAGTTTAGAGTTTTTAGCTTAGAGTCTTAGCTTAGTTTTATTTAGAGTTCTAGTTTAATTTAGTTTTAGTTAAGAGTTTAGAGTTTTACCATAGAGTCTTAGCTTAGAGTTTTAGTTAGAGTTAAAGTTTAGTTTAATTACAGTTAAGAATTTAGATTTTTAGCTTAGAGTCATAGCTTAGAGTTTTACTTAAAGTTATTGTTTGGTTAAGTTTTGGTTAAGAGTTTCGAGTTTAAGCTGAGCCTTAGCTTAGAGTTTTTGTTAAAGTTCTAGTTTAGTTTAGTTTTAGTTAAGAGTATAGAGTTTTACCTTAGAGTCTTAGCTTAGAGTTTTTGTTAGAGTTCTAGTTTAGTTTAATTTTAGTTAATAATTTTATTTTTTACCTTTGAGTTTCAGTTAGAGTTCTAGTTTAGTTTACTTTTAGTTAAGAGTTTAGTGTTATACCTTAGAGTCTTAGCTTAGAGTTTCAGTTAGAGTTCTAGTTTAGTTTAGTTTTAGTTTAGAGTTTAGAGTTTTAGCTTGGAGTTTTATCTTAGAGTTTTTGTTTGAGTTATATTTTAGTTTATTTATAGTTAAGAGTTTAGAGTTTTTAGATGAGAGTCATATCTTAGAGGTTTTTCTGGAGTTCTATTTTAGTTTATTTTTAGTTAATGTTTTAGATTTTTATATTATATTCTTAGATTATAGTTTTTTTTAGATTTTAAGTTTATTTTATTAATATTTAATATTTTAGATTATTATCTTAGAGTTTTTTTGTTAGAGTTCTAGTTTAGTTTAATTTTAGTTAAGAGTTTGATTTTTTACCTTTGAGTTTCAGTTAGAGTTCTAGTTTAGTTTAGATTTAGTTAAGAGTTTAGAATTTTATCTTAGAGTCTTAGCTTATAGTTTTTGTTAGAGTTCTAGTTTATTTTAGTTTTAGTTAAGAGTTTATAGCTTTTAAGCTTATAGTCTTAGCTTAGTGTTTTTGTTAGAGTTCTAGTTTAATTTAGTTTTTTTTTATAATTTGAAGTTTTACCTTGGAATCATATCTTAGAGTTTTATTCGTATCTCTAGTTTAGTTTATTTTTAGTTAATGGCTTAGAATTTTATCTTAGATTCTTAGCTTAGAGTTTTAGTTAGAATTCTAGTTTATTTAATTGTTGATTTCTATTTTAGTTTAAATATATTTAATAGTTTTTAGTTTTACCTTAGAGACTTAGCTTAGAGTTTTAGTTTAGTTTAGTTTTAGTTAAAAGTTTAGAGTTTTTAGCTTAGAGTCTTAGCTTAGAGTTTTTGTTAGAGTTCTAGTTTAGTTTAGTTTTAGTTAAGAGTTTGGTGTTTTACCTTAGAGTCTTAGCTTAGAGTTTTAGTTAGAGATCTAGTTTAGTTTAGTTTTAGTTAAGAGTTTACTGACAAAACCACTTGGCCGGCTCACCAATAAGTGGACAATAAGTGCAGAAATAAGTGGGAAGAGCTTTTTGTTCGCACCGAGAATGAAGAGCCAGAAATCATCTGCGGTAAACTTACTGCTAATTATATAAACTGTGGTCAGAACTAAGGTAGATAGTCATGGAATAAGGGTAGTTCTATTAGTCTATGAGTTCCTATGAGCTATTTGAAGGCAATTGGAGACCCCAAATAAAATATTTTCAATGATTTATGACTGACCATCTGCGCAGTGGCCATGACCATGTCCATGTCATTTATATTTCGCAATAAAAATAATTTCTCCTCGTGCTCAAGTTGGAGGACTTTAATTCTCCTAAATGGGTTTTTGGCTATGATGGTTCTAATAGTATAGTTTTACCTCGATCCAACATCATTTTTGTTGGGCTTCAGGCTATTCTTTATATTCCCGTAAATTTGTTTTTACAAAATTTAACATATATCACCACATTAATAACAGCTACCATTCCTGAATGAGCTTGAAATGGTGATTCTTTCTCATTTGAAAGTTTGCTCGAAACATCTTTTTGAAGTTTCAGTTACTATGGGCAAGAGTTCGTTTTTAATTGGCGGGGTCTTAATGCACAACCGTGATCTATGCATAACAAGAGGTGGATGATGTAGCGCATTATCGGCTGTGTTTTGCCAAGGAAAGAGCTCTACCTTTCACTTGTGATTGAAAAAAAGAACAGTTTTTTAATTGAAGAAAAGAGTAAAGCTGAAGCTTAAGACGGAAAAAAATTGGTTTTGCTACCTAAGCAACATTCAATTGTGAAACTAGTTCAAATAAACAGAATGATGATATTTCCGTGTGTTTGTAGGATTATTTAAAGCTAATGTTATACCCAAAGGCATAAGCGTTGTATCTTTCAACTATACTGAACAAAATGGCCATCTCAAAATTTTGATTCGATGATTTTGTGAAGAAATGGGTGCGGGAGGGGACTATTTCTTCTAAAATCGTCTTGGTCGCTTAAAAAAAGCACTAGGACTTTTAATTTCTGTTTTAACGAGTCCTCTCTTGGTATTCTAGGACCACTTTCTGGATACGATCACCACTGGGGGAAAAACGCAACAACAAAAACAACAAACAAATAAACACGCATCCGTGATCTTTTTCATTATAAAAAAAACAAAATTAACAATGTTGCAGTTGGGAGCTTGAAGCCTCTATTGTAGGGATCTCTATGATACGCTAAATCTGATGGTTTTATTTTCATTAGGATTGTTTGACTTTTTGGGGGCGTTTATGTTTCTCCAGCTAATATTCTCAGGATCGTAGCTTTGGATGTGTAACACTAAACTTAATGAATCTTATATGCTTGGAGTCAGTATAATAGCCAATTCTTTTTACGTAACTTTTGACATCAAAATTCTTTTTTGTGCGGTTGAGGTTACTATTGAGCCGAGTCAGTCCTCACTGTTCGTTGCCACGAACTGTTAGATTGCTCTAAAAATATTAGCTGATGTTCATAACACTATTCATCAAATGGGTCTTTTGCATGGTCAACGTAAGATGCTTAGTTGCAGGGGCGCGGGTTGTGTGTTGTTGGGAGGGGGGGCGGGTCAAGTGGGCAGTTGCCCCCAAACATTGTGAAGAATCCCATGCTTCTTGAATATCCGGATATGGACCCCTCTTGCCCCCCCAATAAAAATTCTGGAGATTGGCTTCTGCTTAGTTGAATTTGCTGGTTTAGTAATATTAAAGAAACAAAGATGTTAAAATAGAAATTTGATTTTGAAATTTGAAATTACGCAATCTATATACACAACCATTCTATACGTCTCAAAAATTAGAAAAACCTAGGGACTCAATTTTTAATGCAAAAGATGCTCGATGCAGGGATATTATTTAAAACAGCCACCCTTACTGGGTGCCTCTTTTAAACTTAATGCACGTGTGTATGAAAGTTTGTCGTCATAGAGCTTTAGAAATTGCAAGTTTCCTGATTGCTGTAGCATCAGACCAACACTGACATTAATTGGCAGTAAATTGTTTAAAAAAAGTGTTTGACTACTTAGAACTATGTAAGAATATATATCTTGTTACCAAAGAGGAATCAAAAATAAACGTAATTGAACGGTTAAAATTCTAGGCTAAGAATTAATATAATTGTTAGGAAAATTTTTCAAAATTAAACACCTCAAATTATGAGTTAACTGACTTGCCTTGAGATACACATTTTTAGAAAGACAAATTAGGCTATGCCATTTCGTTGTATTTATCCCTTTAATTGACTGTTGACATCCTAACAGAGTCTTTTTCTTCTGATTCCGAAAAGATCACTTTTCCAACTTAATTTTGACAAGTTTCCCTCTAGCCTATATTTGTTCAATAGCAAAAGGTTGTAGCAGTAGAAAGGGGGGCGCCAGTCCTGACCCTAGACCATATATGGGGATAGAGTCCCTAGGGAGAACACGTGGTAATGTCAGTCGTGACGGGGCACCAAATATGGGCATGGAATCCCCAGGGAGAACACGTTTCCGAGAAATTGGAGTTTGTTCAGGAGAATTGTTTCCGGGGAAGTTTATTAATGTCTGACATACGATGTCAAGGTTAATCAAATTGTTTCCGGGTGAAGTTTATTAATGTCTGACAGGTGATCTCAAGGTTGATTGATTTGTCACGAAAGGGGAATTGTTTTCGGGTGAATTTTTTGATCTCAGCGATGAAGAGGTTAATGCAGGAAAGGGTTTCCCAGTAATTTCAAATCTGACAGTGCAGGGATGCCAAAAATAAAAGGAACACACATAAATTACGTTTAGGGGTTATTTGGGCGAAAGCGTTTTAGACATTTTAGGGAATTATTTGGGCGAAACAGTTAGAGACATTTTAAAAGATGATTTTAGAAGAGGATTTAGAAGAGGATTTGAGGGTGAAACTCTGTGGTCGTTATAATACACAAGTTGTATTTGAACAGTGTTGTGAGGTCCTCTACCCCAGCACCCAAGGGCTCTGATCCCCCTACCCCAACCCCAAAGGGTTCCGATCCCCCTACCCCAACCCCAAAGGAAGCCCCCCGTCCTCAAAGGTCCCCCGGGCTCCCAAAGGACCCCCGGCGCCCCAAAGGTCCCCGAGCCTCCATTTTTTAATACTATTTTATGGCTTTATTATATCTTTTCAGAAAAAGTTATTTTCTTAATGTCCGTCCTAAACCCATTTTACAAGTTGAAGTACCCATCCTTTTCACCCACAACTTTACTATACTACTTTTTGAATGCTCCAACACCAAGCAATACTTTTCAAAGGGCATTTCAGAACAAGTTCTTTTTCTTAATATCCCTCCTAAACCCATTTTACAAATTGAAGTACCCATCCTTTACACCCACAACTTTACTTTACAGCTTTTTGAATGCTCTAACACCAAGTAATACTTTTCAAAAGGCATTTCAGAACAAGTTCTTTTCATAATGTTCATCCTAAACCCATTTTACAAGTTGAAGTTCCCATCCTTTTCACCCACAAGTTTACTTTACAGCTTTTTGAATGCCCAACACCAAGCAATACTTTTCAAAAGGCATTTCAGAACAAGTTCTTTTCTTAGTGACCGTCCTAAACCCATTTTACAAATTGAAGTACCCATCCTTTTCACCCACAACTTAGTTACAGGTAAAATTTTGAAGTTTTACCTTAGAGACTTAGCTTAGAGATTAAGTTTGGTTTAGTTTTAGTTTGGTTTAGTTTTAGTTAAAAGTTTAGAGTTTTTTAGCTTAGAGTCTTAGCTTAGAGTTTTTGTTAGAGTTTTAGTTTAGTTTAGTTTTAGTTAAGAGTTTAGAGTTTTTATCTTAGAGTCTTAGCTTAGAGTTTTGTTCAGAGTTCTAGTTTAGTTTAGTTTTATTTAAGAGTTTAGGGTGTTTTACCTTAGATTCTTAGCTTAGAATTTTACTTAAAGTTGTAGTTTGGTTAAGTTTTAGTTAAGAGTTTAGAGTTTTAGCTTAGAGTATTAGCTTAGAGTTTTTTTTAGAGTTCTAGTTTAGTTTAGTTTTAGTTAAGAGTTTAGAGTTTTACCTTATAGTCCTAGCTTATAGTTTTAGTTAGAGTTGAAGTTTAGTTATAGCTAAGAGTCTAGAGTTTTAGCTTAAAGTCTTAGCTTAGAGTTTTACTTAAAGTTTTAGTTTGGCTAAGTTTTAGTTAAGAGTTTCAGGTCTTAGCTTAGAGTTTTAGTTAGAGTTGAAGTTTAGTTTAGTTTAGTTACAGTTAAGAATTTGGAGTTTTAGCCTAGAGTCATAGCTTAGAGTTTTACTTAAAGTTTTAGTTTGGCTAAGTTTTAGTTAAGAGTTTCGAGTTTTGGCTTAGAGTCTTAGCTTAGAGTTTTTTTGTTAGAGTTCTAGTTTAGTTTAATTTTAGTTAAGAGTTTGATTTTTTACCTTTGAGTTTCCGTTAGAGTTCTAGTTTAGTTTAGTTATTTAAGAGTTTGGTGTTTTACCTTAGAGTCTTAGCTTAGAGTTTTAGTTAGAGTTATATTTTAGTTTAGTTTTAGTTAAGAGTTTAGAATTTTAGCTTAAAGTCTTAGCTTAGAGTTTTCGTTAGAGTTCTAGTTTATTTTAGTTTTAGTTAAGAGTTTAGAGTTTTTAGCTTAGAGTCTTAGCTTAGAATTTATGTTGAAGTTCTAGTTTAGTTTAGTTTTAGTTAATAGTTTAGTGTTTTATATTATAGTCTTAGCTTAGAGGTTTTGTTAGAGTTGAAGTTTAGTTTAGTAATAGTTAAGAGTTTAGATTTTTAGCTTAGAGTCTTAGCTTAGAGTTTTTTTGTTAGAGTTCTAGTTTAGTTTAATTTTAGTTAAGAGTTTGATTTTTTAAATTTTAGTTTCAGTTAGTGTTGTAGTTTTGTTTAGTTTTATTTAAGAGTTTGGTGTTTTTCCTTAGAGTCATAGATTAGAGTTTTAGTTAGAGTTCTAGTTTAGTTTAATTTTAGTTACGAGTTTAGAATTTTAGCTTAGAGTCTTAGCTTAGAGTTTTTGTTAGAGTTCTAGTTTATTTTAGTTTTAGTTAAGAGTTTAGAGTTTTTAGCTTAGAGTCTTAGCTTAGAGTTTTTGTTGAAGTTCTAGTTTAGTTTTAGTTAATAGTTTAGAGTTTTAGCTTAGAGTCTTAGCTTAGAGTTTTTGTTAGAGTTGAAGTTTAGTTTAGTAATAGTTAAGAGTTTAGAGTTTTAGCTTAGAGTCTTAGCTTAGAGATTTAATTAGTTTAGTTTTAGTTAAGAGTTTAGAGTTTTTTAGCTTAGAGTCTCAGCTTATAATTTTTGTTTCAGTTCTAGTTTAGTTTAGTTTTAGTTAAGAGTTTTTTCTTTTACCTTAGAGTCTTAGCTTAGAGTTTTAGTCGGAGTTTTAGTTTAGTTTAGTTTTAGTTAAGAGTTCAAAATTTTAGTTTAGAGTCTTAGCTTATAGTTTTTGTTAGAGTTCTAGCTTATTTTAGTTTTGAGTTCTAGTTTAGTTTACATATAGTTAAGAGTTTGGAATTTTACCTTAGAGACTTAGCTTAGAGTTTTAGTTTAGTTTATTTTTAGTTAAGATTTTATAGTTTTTAGATTAGAGTCTTATCTTATAGTTTTTGTTATAGTTCTAGGTTAGTTAAGGTTAAGAGTTTGGAGTTTTAGCCTAGAGTATTAGATTAGAGTTTTAGTTTAGAGTTATATTTTAGTTTATTTTCAGTTAAGAGTTTAGAGTTTTTTAGCTTAGAGTCTTAGCTTAGAGTTTTAGTTAGAGTTCTAGTTTATTTTAGTTTTAGTTAAGAGTTTAGAGTTTATAGGTTAGAGCCTTATCTTAGAGTTTTTGTTGAAGTTCTAGTTTAGTTTTAGCTAATAGTTTAGAGTTTTATCTTAGAATTTTTGTTAGATTTGAATTTTATTTTTTTAATAGTTAGGAGTTTAGAGTTTTAGCTTAGAGTCTTAGCTTAGAGTTTTTGTTAGAGTTCTAGTTTAGTTTAGATATAGTTAAGCGTTTGGAGTTTTACCTTACAGACTTAGCTTAGAGTTTTAGTTTAGTTTAGTTTTATTTAAGAGTTTAGAGTTTTTTACCTTAGAGTCTTGGCTTAGAGTTTTTGTTAGAGTTCTAGTTTAGATTAGTTTTAGTTAAGAATTTGGTGTTTTACCTTAGAGTCATAGCTTAGAGTTTTAGTTAGGGTTCTAGTTTAGTTTAGTTTTAGTTAAGAGTTTAGAATTTTAGCTTAGAGTTTTAGCTTAGAGTTTTTGTTATAGTTCTAGTTTAGTTTAGTGTTAGTTAAGAGTTTAGAGTTTTTAGCTTAGAGTCTTAGAATAGTTTTTTTCAAAGTTCTATTTTAGTTTAGTAATAGTTAAGATTTTATAGTTTTATATTATATTCTTAGATTATAGTTTTTGTTAAATTTTTAGTTTATTTTAGTAATATTTATGAGTTTAGAGTTTTATCTTAGAGTCTTAGCTTAGAGTTTTTGTTAAAGTTGAAGTTTAGTTTAGTAATAGTTAAGAGTTTAGAGTTTTAGCTTAGAGTCTTAGCTTATAGTTTTAGTTTAGTTTATTTTTAGTTCATATCTTAGAGTTTTTAGATTAGAGTCTTAGCTTAGAGTTTTTGTTAGAGTTATAGTTTAGTTTAGTTTTAGTTAAGAGTTTAGAATTTTACCTTAGATTCTTAGCTTCGAGTTTAATTTAGAGTTGAATTTTAGTTTAGGTACTGTTAAGAATTTAGAGTTTTAGCTTAGAGTCATAGCTTAGAGTTTTACTTAAAGTTGTAGTTTAGTTAAGTTTTAGTTAAGAGTTTCGAGTTTTAGCTTAGAGTCTTACCTTAGAGTTTTTGTTAGAGTTCTAGTTTAGTTTAGTTATAGTTAAGAGTTTAGAGTTTTAGCTTAGAGTCTTAGCTTAGAGTTTTAGTTAGAGTTCTAGTTTAGTTTAGTTATAGTTAAGAATTTTGAGTTTTAGCTTAGAGTCATAGCTCAGAATTTTAGTTAAAGTTATAGTTTAGTATAGTTTTATTTTATATTTTAGAGTTTTACCATGCAGTTTAAGCTAGGAGATTAAGTTGTATTGCTGGTTCAGTTTAGTTTTTGTCAGTAGTTTGTAGTTTTAGCGTAGAGTCTGGTCTTCTAGTTTGTGCAAAATTCCTAGTTTAGTTTAGTTAAGGTTGTTAGTCTTAATATCGAATCTTATTTTCTTAGATAGGAGTTTCTGTTGGTGTTCTAGTTAAGTTTACTTCTAGTTAAGAGTATTAGAGTTTTAGCTTAGATTCTTAGCTTATAGTTTGTGTTACAGTTCTAGTTTAGTTTAGTTATAGTTAAGAGTCTCGAGTTTTTAGCTTAGAGGCTTAGCTTAGAGTTTCTGTTAGAGTTCTAGTTTAGTTTACTTGTAGTTAAGAGTTTTAGCTTAGAGTCTTAGCTTATAGTTTGTGTTAGAGTTCTAGTTTAGTTTAGCTATAGTTAAGAGTTTGATATTTTACCTTAGAGACTTAGCTTAGAGTTTTAGTTTGGTTTTAGTTAAGAGCAAAGAGTTTTTAGCTTAGAGTCTTAGTTTAGAGTTTTTTGTTGTAGTTCTAGTTTAGTTTAGAGTTTTAGCTTAGAATTAGAGTTTTAATTAGAGTTCTAGTTTAGTTTAGTTTTAGTTAATAGCTTAGAGTTTTAGCTTAGAGTCTTAGCTTAGAGTTTTTTTTAGAGTTCTAGTTTAGTTTCGTTTTAGTTAAGAGTTTAGAGTTTTATCTTATAGTCTTAGCTTACAGTTTTTGTTAGAGTTCTAGTTTAGTTTATTTATAGTTAAGAGTTTGGAGTTGTACCTTAGAGACTTAGCTTAGAGTTTTAGTTTAGTTTAGTTTTAGTTAAGAGTTTAGAGTTTTTAGCTTAGAGTCTTAGCATAGTTTTTGTCAAAGTTCTAGCTTAGTTTTAGTTAAGAGTTTAGAGTTTTTTAGCTTAGAGTCTTAGCTTAGAGTTTTAGTTAGAGTTCTAATTTAGTTTAGTTTTAGTTAAGAGTTTAGAGTTTTACCATAGAGTCTTAGCTTAGAGTTCTAGTTAGAGTTGAAGTTTAGTTTACTTCTAGTTAAGAGTATTAGAGTTTTAGCTTAGATTCTTAGCTTATAGTTTGTGTTACAGTTCTAGTTTAGTTTAGTTATAGTTAAGAGTCTCGAGTTTTTAGCTTAGAGTCTTAGCTTAGAGTTTCTGTTAGAGTTCTAGTTTAGTTTACTTGTAGTTAAGAGTTTTAGCTTAGAGTCTTAGCTTATAGTTTGTGTTAGAGTTCTAGTTTAGTTTAGTTTTAGTTAAGAGTTTAGTGTTTTTAGCTTAGAGTCTTATTTTGTTGAAGTTCTAGTTTAGTTTAGTTTTAGCTTAGAGTTTTAGCTTAGAATTAGAGTTTTAATTATAGTTCTAGTTTAGTTTAGTTTTAGTTAAGAGTTTAGAGTTTTTAGCTTAGAGTTTTATTTTAGTTTTATTTAGAGTTCTAGTTTAATTTAGCTTTAGTTAAGAGTTTGGAGTTTTACCATAGAGTCTTAGCTTAGAGTTTTAGTTAGAGTTAAAGTTTAGTTTAATTACAGTTAAGAATTTAGAGTTTTAGCTTAGAGTCATAGCTTAGAGATTTACTTAAAGTTATAGTTTTGTTAAGTTTTGGTTAAAAGTTTCGAGTTTTAACTGAGTCTTAGCTTAGAGTTTTTGTTATAGTTCTAGTTTAGTTTAGTTTTAGTTAAGAGTTTAGAGTTTTACCTTAGAATCTTAGCTACTAATATTTATTAGAGTTCTAGTTTAGTTTGGTTTTAGTTAAGAATTTGATGTTTTTCCTATGAGTTTCAGTTATAGTTATAGTTTATTTTCATTTTAGTTTAACGTTTAATGTTTTACCTTAGTCTTAGCTTAGAGATCCAGTTAGAGTTCTAGTTTAGTTTAGTTTTAGTTAAGAGTTTAGAATTTTAGCTTGGAGTCTTAACTTAGAGTTTTTGTTAGAGTTCTAGTTTATTTTAGTTTTATTTAAGAGTTTAGAGTTTTTAACTGAGAGTCTTGGCTTATAATTTTTGTTGAAGTTTTAGTTTATTTTAGTTTTAGTTAATAGTTTAGAGTTTTAGATTATAGTATTAGCTTATAGTTTTTGTTAGAGTTGAAGTTTAGTTTAGTAATAGTTAAGAGTTTAGAGTCTTAGCTTAGAGTTTTTTCGTTAGAGTTCTAGTTTAGTTTAATTTTAGTTAAGAGTTTGATTTTTTACCTTTGAGTTTCAGTTAGAGTTCTAGTTTAGTTTAATTTTAGTTAAGAGTTTGGTGTTTTACCTTAGAGTGTTAGCTTAGAGTTTTAGTTAGAGTTCTAGTTTAGTTTAGATTTAGTTAAGAGTTTAGAATTTTATCTTAGAGTCTTAGCTTAGAGTTTTTGTTAGAGTTCTAGTTTATTTTAGTTTTAATTAAGAGTTTAGATTTTTTAAGCTTAGAGTCTTATCTTAGAGTTTTTGTTAGAGTTCTAGTTTAGTTTAGTTTTAGTTAATAGTTTGGTGTTTTACCTTAGAGTCTTAGCTTAGAGTTTTAGTTAGAGTTCTAGTTTATTTTAGTTTTAGTTAAGATTTTAGATTTTTAGCTTATAGTCTTAGATTAGATTTTTTGTTATAGTTCTATTTTATTTTATTTTTGAGTTCTAGTTTAGTTTACATATAGTTAAGAGTTTGGAGTTTTACCTTAGAGACTTAGCTTAGAGTTTTAGTTTAGTTTAGTTTTAGTTAAGAGTTTAGAGTTTTTTAGCTTATAGTCTTAGATTATAGTTTTTGTTATAGTTATAGTTTAGTTTAGTTTTAGTTAAGATTTTAGTTTTTTACCCTATAGTATTATTTTAGATTTCTAGTTATATTTCTAGTTTATTTTATTTTTATTTAATAGTTTATATTTTTTTATCTTAGAGTCTTAGCTTAGAGTTTTTGTTAGAGTTCTAGTTTAGTTTAGTTTTAGCTAAGAGTTTAGAGTTTTTAGCTTATAGTCTTAGCTTAGAGTTTTTGTTGAAGTTTTAGTTTATTTTAGTTTTAGTTAAGATTTTAGAGTTTTAGCTTAGAGTTTTTGTTAGAGTTGAAGTTTAGTTTAGTAATAGTTAAGAGTTTAGAGTTTTATCTTAGAGTCTTAGCTTAGAGTTTTTGTTAGAGTTCTAGTTTAGTTTAGTTTTAGATAAGAATTTGGTGTTTTACCTTAGAGTCATATCTTAGAGTTTTAGTTAGAGTTCTAGTTTAGTTTAGTTTTAGTTAAGAGTTTAGAATTTTAGCTTAGAGTCTTAGCTTAGAGTTTTTGTTAGAGTTCTAGTTTAGTTTAGTTTTAGTTAAGAGTTTAGAGTTTTTAGCTTAGAGTCTTAGCATAGTTTTCGTCAAAGTTATAGTTTACTTTAGTAATAGTTAAGATTTTATAGTTTTATCTTAGAGTCTTAGATTAGAGTTTTTTTTAAAGTTGAAGTTTAGTTTAGTAATAGTTAATAGTTTAGAGTTTTAGCTTAGAGTTATAGCTTAGAGTTTTTGTTTAGGTTGAAGTTTAGTTTAGTAATAGTTAATAGGTTGGAGTTTTAGCTTAGAGACTTTAGTTTAGTTTAGTTTTATTTAATAGTTTAGAGTTTTTTAGCTTAGAGTCATAGCTTAGAGTTTTAGTTAGATTTCTAATTTAGTTTAGTTTTAGTTAAGAGTTTAGAGTTTTACCATAGAGTCTTAGCTTAGAGTTCTAGTTAGAGTTGAAATTTAGTTTAGTTACATTTAAGAAATTTAGAGTTTTAGATTAGAGTCAAAGATTAGAGTTTTTCTTATAGTTTTAGTTTAGTTAAGTTTTATTTAATATTTTAGAGTTTTAGCTTAGAGTCTTAGCTTAGAGTTTTTGTTAGAGTTCTAGTTTATTTTATTTTTATTTTAGTTTTTAGAGTTTTACCTTAGAGTCTTAGCTTAGAGTTTTAGTTAGAGTTCTAGTTTAGTTTAGTTATAGTTAAGAATTTTGAGTTTTAGCTTAGAGTCATAGCTCAGAATTTTAGTTAAAGTTATAGTTTAGTTTAGTTATAGTTAAGATTTTCGAGTTTTTAGCTTAGAGTCTTAGCTTAGAGTTTCTGTTAGAGTTCTAGTTTAGTTTAGTTTTAGTTAAGAGTTTGGTGTTTTTCCTTAGAGTCTTATCTTAGAGTTTTAGTTAGAGTTCTAGTTTAGTTTAGATTTAGTTAAGAGTTTAGAATTTTAGCTTAGAGTCGTAGTTTAGAGTTTTTGTTAGAGTTCTAGTTTAGTTTAGTTAAGAGTTTATAGTTTTTTAGCTTAGAGTCTTAGCTTAGAGTTCTTGTTAGAGTTATAGTTTAGTTTAGTTTTAGTTAAGAGTTTGGTGTTTTAACTTATAGTCTTAGCTTAGAGTTTTAGTTGGAGTTTTAGTTTAGTTTAGTTTTAGTTAAGAGTTTAGAATTTTAGCTTAGAGTCTTATCTTAGAGTTTTTGTTATAGTTATAGTTTATTTTAGTTTTGATTTCTAGTTTATTTTAAATATAGTTAAGAGTTTGGAGTTTTACCTTAGAGACTTAGCTTAGAGTTTTAGTTTAGTTTAGTTTTAGTTAAGAGTTTAGAGTTTTTAGCTTAGAGTCTTAGCTTAGAGTTCTGTTAGAGTTCTAGTTTAGTTTAGTTTTAGTTAAGAGTTTGGTGTTTTACCTTAGTGTCTTAGCTTAGAGTTTTAGTTAGAGTTCTAGTTTATTTTAGTTTTAGTTAAGAGTTTAGAGTTTTTTAACTTAGAGTCTTAGCTTAGAGTTTTTGTTAGAGTTCTAGTTTATTTTAGTTTTAGTTAAGAGTTTAGAGTTTTTAGCTTAGAGTCTTAGCCTAGAGTTTTTGTTGAAGTTTTAGTTTAGTTTAGTTTTAATTAATAGTATAGAGTCTTAGCTTAGAGTTTTTGTTAGAGTTGAAGTTTAGTTTAGTAATAGTTAAGAGTTTAGAGTTTTATCTTAGAGTCTTAGCTTAGAGTTTTAGTTTAGTTTAGATATAGTTAAGAGTTTGAAGTTTTAACTTAAAGACATAGCTTAGAGTTTTAGTTTAGTTTAGTTTTAGTTAAGAGTTTAGAGTTTTTTAGCTTAGAGTCTTAGCTTAGAGTTTTTTTTAGAGTTCTAGTTTAGTTTAGTTTTAGTTAAGAATTTGGTGTTTTAACTTAGTGTCATAGTTTAGACTTTTAGTTAGAGTTCTAGTTTAGTTTAGTTTTTGTTAAGAGTTTAGAATTTTAGCTTAGAGTTTTAGCTTAGAGTTTTTGTTAGAGTTCTAGTTTAGTTTAATTTTATTTAAGAGTTTAGAGTTTTTAGCTTATAGTCTTAACATAGTTTTTGTCAATGTTCTAGTTTAGTTTAGTAATAGTTAAGAGTTTATAGTTTTAGTTTAGAGTCTTAGCTTAGAGTTTTTTTTAGATTTGAAGTTTAGTTTAGTAATAGTTAAGAGTTTAGAGTCTTAGCTTAGAGTTTTTTTGTTAGAGTTCTAGTTTAGTTTAATTTTAGTTAAGAGTTTGATTTTTTACCTTTGAGTTTCAGTTATAGTTCTAGTTTAGTTTAGTTTTAGTTAAGAGTTTGTTGTTTTACCTTAGAGTCTTAGCTTAGAGTTTTAGTTAGAGTTCTAGTTTACTTTAGTTTTAGTTAATAGTCTAGATTTTTATCTTATATTATGTTATTAGTCTTTTTGCTGTTTTTCTATTTTATTTGTTTTTTTGGTTAGATTTGAGATATTTAAGCTTATATTATAAGCTGTTAGTTTTTGGTAGTGTTGTTTTGACTTGTATTTCTATGTACTAGTTTTGAGTATTAAATTATATTCTTATATCATTGTATTTTTTAGAGTTGAAGTTTTGTTTAGTTTTAGTTAAGAGTTTAGAATTTTAGATTAGAGTCTTAGCTTAGAGTTTTTGTTATAGTTATATCTTATTTTAGTTTTGAGTTCTAGTTTAGTTTAAATATAGTGAAGAGTTTTTGGAGTTTTACCTTCGAGTCCTAGCATAGAGTTCTTGTCTAGCTTTGCTTTAGTTAAGAATTTAGAGTTTTTACCTCAGAGCCTTAGTTTGTAGTTTTGGTTAGAGTTCTATTATAGTTTAGTTTTAGTTAAGAGTTTGGAGTTTTAAATTAGAGAATTACCACAGATTTTTTGTTATATTTCTATTTCAGTGTTTTTTTATTTAATATTTTAGAGTTTTTTAGCTTATAGTATTAGCTTAGAGTTTTTGTTAAAATTCTAGTTTATTTTAGTTTTAGTTAAGAGTTTAGAGTTCTTAGCTTAGAGTCTTTGCTTAGAGTTTTTGTTGAAGTTTTAGTTTAGTTTAGTTTTAGCTAATAGTATAGAATCTTAGCTTAGAGTTTTTGTTAGTGTTGAAGTTTAGTTTAGCAATAGTTAAGAGTTTAGAGTTTTAGCTTAGAGTCTTAGCTTAGAGTTCTAGTTTAGTTTAGATATATTTAAGAGTTTGGAGTTTTACCTTAGAGACTTAGCTTAGAGTTTTAGTTTAGTTTAGTTTTAGTTAAGAGTTTAGAGTTTTTTAGCTTAGAGTCTTAGCTTAGAGTTTTTGTTAGAGTTATAGTATAGTTTAGTTTTAGATAAGAGTTTGGTGTTTTACCTTAGAGTCATAGCTTAGACTTTTAGTTAGAGTTCTAGCTTAGTTTAGTTTTAGTTAAGAGCTTAGAATTTTAGCTTAGAGTCATAGCTTAGAGTTTTTGTTAGAGTTCTAGTTTAGTTTAGTTTTAGTTAAGAGTTTAGAGTTTTTAGCTTAGAGTCTTAGCATAGTTTTTGTTAATGTTATAGTTTAGATTAGTAATAGTTAAGATTTTAGAGTTTTAGCTTAGAGTCTTAGCTTAGAGTTTTTGTTAAAGTTGAAGTTTAGTTTTGTAATAGTTAAGAGTTTAGAGTATTAGCTTAGAGTTTTTTTGTTAGAGTTCTAGTTTAGTTTAATTTTAGTTAAGAGTTTGATTTTTTACCTTTGAGTTTCAGTTAGAGTTCTAGTTTAGTTTAGATTTAGTTAAGAGTTTAGTGTTTTACCTTAGAGTCTTAGCTTAGAGTTTTAGTTAGAGTTCTAGTTTAGTTTAGTTTTAGTTAAGAGTTTAGAGTTTTATCTTAGAGTCTTAGCTTAGAGTTTTTTTTATAGTTCTAGTTTATTTTATTTTTAGTTAAGAGTTTAGAGTTTTTAGCTTATAGTCTTAGATTAGAGTTTTTGTTAGAGTTATATTTTAGTTTAGTTTTAGTTAAGAGTTTAGTGTTTTACCTTAGAGTCTTAGCTTAGAGTTTTAGTTAGAGTTCTAGTTTAGTTTAGTTTTAGTTAAGAGTTTAGAATTTTAGCTTAGATTCTTAGCTTAGAGTTTTTGTTAGAGTTCTAGTTTATTTTAGTTTTGAGTTCTAGTTTAGTTTAAATATAGCTAAGAGTTTAGAGTTTTACCTTAGAGTCTTAGCTTATAGTTTGTGTTTTAGTTAAGAGTTTAGAGTTTTTAGCTTAGAGTCTTAGCTTAGAGTTTTTGTTAGAGTTCTAGTTTAGCTTAGTTTTAGTTAAGAGTTTGATGTTTTACCTTAGAGTCTTAGCTCAGAGTTTTAGTTAGAGTTCTAGTTTAGTTTAGTTTTAGTTAAGAGTTTAGAGTTTTTTAGCTTAGAGTCGTGGCTTAGAGTTTTTGTTAGAGTTCTAGTTTATTTTAGTTTTAGTTAAGAGTTTAGAGTTTTTAGCTTAGAGTCTTTGCTTAGAGTTTTTGTTGAAGTTTTAGTTTAGTTTAGTTTTAGTTAATAGTATAGAGTCTTAGCTTAGAGTTTTTGTTATAGTTGAAGTTTAGTTTAGTAATAGTTAAGATTTTAGAGTTCTAGCTTAGAGTCTTAGCTTAGAGTTCTAGTTTATTTTAGATATAGTTAAGAGTTTGAAGTTTTACCTTAAAGACTTAGCTTAGAGTTTTAGTTTAGTTTAGTTTTTGTTAAGAGTTTAGAGTTTTTTAGCTTAGAGTCTTAGCTTAGAGTTTTTGTTAGAGTTCTAGTTTAGTTTAGTTTCAGTTAAGAGTTTGGTTTTTAACCTTAGAGTCTGAGCTTAGAGATTTAGTTAAATTTGTTGTTTATTTTTACCTCTGAGTATGAATTTTTAGCTTATAGTCATAGCTTAGAGTTTTAGTCATAGTTCTATTTTATTTTAGTTTTAATGATTAGTGTGGAGAAATTAGCTGATATGCTTAGCAAAGATTTTTTCGATTTTCTATTGTAGTCTAGTATTAGTTATGAGCTTAGAGTTTTAGCTCAGAGTATTAGCTTATAGTTTTTGTTAAAGTTGAAGTTTAGTTTAGTAATAGTTAAGAGTTTAGAGTTTTAGCTTAGAGTCTTAGCTTAGACTTTTTGTTAAAGTTGAATTTTAGTTTAGTAATAGTTAAGAGTTTGGAGTTTTACCTTACAGACTTAGCTGAGAGTTTTAGTTTAGTTTAGTTTTAATTAAGAGTTTAGAGTTTTTTAGCTAAGAGTCTTAGCTTAGAGTTTTTGTTAGAGTTCTAGTTTAATTTAGTTTTAGTTAAGAGTTTAGAATTTTAGCATAGAGTCTTAGCTTAGAGTTCTAGTTAGAGTTGAAGTTTAGTTTAGTTACAGTTAAGAATTTAGAGTTTTAGCTTAGAGTCATAGCTTAGAGTTTTACTTAAATTTGTAGTTTAGTTAAGTTTTAGTTAAGAGTTTCCAGTTTTATCTTAGAGTCTTACCTTAGAGTTTTTGTTAGAGTTCAAGTTTAGTTTAGTTTTAGTTAAGAGTTTAGAGTTTTACCTTAGAGTCTAAGCTTAGAGTTTTAGTTGGAGTTCTAGTTTAGTTTAGTTTAGTAATAGTTAAGAATTTTGAGTTTTAGCTTAGAGTCATAGCTCAGAATTTTAGTTAAAGTTATAGTTTATTTAAGTTATAGTTAAGAGTTTAGAGTTTTACCTTAGAGTCATAGCTTAGAGTTTTAGTTAGAGTTCTAGTTCAGTTTAGTTTTAGTTAAGAGTTTAGAGTTTTAGCTTAGAGTCTTAGCTTATAGTTTGTGTTAGAGTTCTAGTTTAGTTTAGTTATAGTTAAGAGTCTTGAGTTTTTAGCTTAGAGTCTTAGCTTAGAGTTTATGTTAGAGTTCTAGTTTAGTTTACTTATAGTTAAGAGTTTAGAGTTTTAGATTAGAGTCTTAGCTTATAGTTTTTGTTAGATTTCTAGTTTAGTTTAGTAATGATTAAGAGTTTAGAGTTTTAGCTTAGATTCTTAGCTTAGAGTTTTTGTTAGAGTTCTAGTTTAGTTTAGCTATAGTTAAGAGTTTGATATTTTACCTTAGAGACTTAGCTTAGAGTTTTAGTTTGGTTTTAGTTAAGAGTTTAGAGTTTTTAGCTTAGAGTCTTAGTTTAGAGTTTTTTGTTGATGTTCTAGTTTAGTTTAGAGTTTTAGCTTAGACTTAGAGTTTTAATTAGAGTTCTAGTTTAGTTTATTTTTAGTTAATATTTTATAGTTTTATATTATAGTATTAGCTTAGAGTTTGTTTTAGATATATAGTTTATTTTAGTTATAGTTAATAGTTTGGTGTTTTAAATTATATAAATATATTATATTTTTAGTTTAGTTTAGTTTTACTTAAGAGTTTGTAGTTTTAGCTTAGAGTCTCAGCTTAGAGTTTTTGTTAGAGTTCTAGTTTAGTTTAGTTTTAGTTAAGAGTTTATTGTTTTTAGCTTAGAGTCTTAGTTTAGAGTTTTTGTTGAAGTTCTAGTTTAGTTTAGTTTTAGTTTAGAGTTTTAGCTTAGACTTAGAGTTTTAATTAGAGTTCTAGTTTAGTTTAGTTTTAGTTAAGAGTTTAGAGTTTTTAGCTTAGAGCTTTAGTTTTAGCTCTTAGCTTAGTTTTATTTAGAGTTCTAGTTTAATTTAGTTTTAGTTAAGAGTTTAGAGTTTTACCATAGAGTCTTAGCTTAGAGTTTTTGTTGAAGTTCTAGTTTTGTTTAGTTTTAGTTTAGAGTTTTAGCTTATACTTAGAGTTTTAATTAGAGTTCTAGTTTAGTTTAGTTTTAGTTAAGAGTTTAGAGTTTTTAGCTTAGAGTCTTAGCTTAGTTTTATTTAGAGTTCTAGTTTAATTTAGTTTTAGTTAAGAGTTTTAGAGTTTTACCATAGAGTCTTAGCTTAGAGTTTTAGTTAGAGTTTAAGTTTAGTTTAGTTACAGTTAAGAATTTAGATTTTTAGCTTAGAGTCATAGCTTAGAGTTTTACTTAAAGTTATAGTTTTGTTAAGTTTTAGTTAAAAGTTTCGAGTTTTAGCTGTGACATATATTAGAGTTATTGTTACATCCCCTCATGAGTTTATGCTTTTTTTCCTGTATGGAGTTTACCTAAGAGTCCTAGATTGGAAACTTTGTTAGAACTCTATTAAATGTTGTATATATTTAAGAATTCTTTGCTTTTCAATTGATTTTAAGTTAGAGTTCTAGTTTAGTTTAGTTTTAGTTAAGAGTTTGGTGTTTTACCTTAGTCTTAGCTTAGAGTTTTAGTTAGAGTTCTAGTTTAGTTTAGTTTTAGTTAAGAGTTTAGAATTTTATCTTACACTCTTAGCTTAGAGTTTTAGTTAGAGTTCTACTTTAGTTTATTTTCAGTTAAGAGTTTAGAGTTTTAGCTCAGAGTATTAGCTTAGAGTTTTTGTTGAAGTTCTAGTTTAGTTTAGTTTTAGTTAATAGTTTAGAGTTTTAACTTAGAGTCTTAGCTTAGAGTTTTTGTTAGAGTTGAAGTTTAGTTTAGTAATAGTTAAGAGTTTTAGCTTAGAGTTTATGTTAGAGTTCTAGTTTAGTTTAGATATAGTTAAGCGTTTGGTTTTTTACCTTCGATACTTAGCTTAGAGTTTTATTTTAGTTTAGTTTTAGTTAAGAGTTTAGAGGTTTTTTTTATCTTATAGTCTTATCTTAAAGTTTTTGTTAGAGTTCTAGTTTAGTTTAGTTTTAGTTAAGAGTTTGGTGTTTTACCTTAGAGTCTTAGCTTAGAGTTTTAGCTAGAGTTCTAGTTTAGTTTAGTTTTAGTTAAGAGTTTAGAGTTTTAGCTTAGAGTCTTAGCTTAGAGTTTTTGTTAGAGTTCTAGTTTAGTTTAGTTTTAGTTAAGAGTTTAGAGTTTTTAGCTTAGAGTCTTAGCTTAGAGTTTTTGTTGAAGCTCTAGTTTAGTTTAGTTTTATTTAATATTTTATAGTTTTAGCTTAGAGTCCTAGCTAAGAGTTTTTGTTAGAGTTTTAGTTTAGTTTAGTTTTAGTTAAGAGTTTAGAGTTTTAGCTTAGAGTCTTAGCTTAGAGTTATAGTTAGAGTTGAAGTTTAGTTTAGTTATAGTTAAGAATTTAGAGTATTTTAGCTTAGAGTCGTAGTTTAGAGTTTTTGTTAGAGTCTTAGATTAGTTAATAGTTTGGAGTTTTATCATAGAGGCATAGCTTAGAGTTTTTGTTGAAGTTGAAGTTTAGTTTAGTCATAGTTAAGAATTTAGAGTTTTTAGCTTAGAGTCTTAGCTTAGAGTCTTCACCCTAACGAAACTTCAACCCTAACTAAAACTCTAATCTAAGACTTTAAGGTAAAACTCAAAACTCTTAACTAAAACTAAACTAAACTAGAACTCTAAATAAAACTCTATGCTAAGACTTTAAGGTAAAACTCTAAACTCTTAACTAAAACTAAACTAAGCTAGAACTGTAACTAAAACTCTAAGCTAAAACTCTAAACCCTTAACTATAACTAAACTAAACTTCAACTCGACGTAAAACTCTAAGCTAACACTCTAAGGTAGAACTCTAAACTCTTAACTAAACTAGAACTTCAACAAAAACTCTAAGCTAAGACTCTAGGATAAAACTCTAAACTCTTAACTAAAACTAAGCTAAACTAGAACTCAAAGTAAAACTCTAAGCTAAGACTCTATGCTAAAAACTCTAAATTATTAACTATGACTAAACTAAACTTCAACTTCAACAAAAACTCTAAGCTATGATTATATGATAAAACTTTAAACTCTTAACTAAACTAAACTAGAACTCTAACAAAACTCTAAACTACGACTCTAAGCTAAAAACTCTAAATTCTTAACTATAACTAAACTAAACTTCAACTCTAACTATAACTCTAAGATAAGACTCTAAGCTAAACCTATAAACTCTTAACTAAAACTAAACTAAACTAAAACTCTAACAAAAACTATAAGCTAGGTCTCTAAGCTAAAATTATAAACTCTTAACAAAAACTAAACTAAACTAGAGCTTCAACAAAAACTCTAAGCTAAGACTCTAAGCTAAAAACTCTAAACACTTAACTAAAACTAAACTAAACTAGAACTCTAACAAAAACTCTAAGCTAAGGCTCTAAGCTAAAATTTTAAACTCTTAACTAAAACTAAACTAAACTAGAACTCTAACTAAAACTCTAAGCTATGACTATAAGGTAAAACAACAAACTCTTAACTAAAACTAAACTAAACTAAACTAGAACTATAACAAAAACTCTAAGCTAAGACTCTAAGCTAAAAAACTCTAAACTCTTAACTAAAACTAAACTAAACTAAAACTCTAAATAAAACTCGAAGCTAAGACTTTAAGTTAAAACTCTAAACTCTTAACTAAAACTAAACTAAGCTAGAACTCTAACTAAAACTCTAACTCCAAGCTAAAACTCTAAACCCTTTACTATAACTAAACTAAACTTCAACTCTAAGTAAAACTCTAAGCTAAGACTCTAATGTAGAACTCCAAACTCTTAACTAAACTAAACTAGAACTTCAACATAAACTCTAAGCTAAGACTCTAAGATAAAACTCTAAACTCTTAACTAAAACTAAGCTAAACTAGAACTCTAAGTAAAACTCTAAGCTAAGACTCTAAGCTAAAAACTCTAAATTCTTAACTATGACTAAAATAAACTTCAACTTCAAAAAAAAACTCTAAGCTATGACTCTATGATAAAACTCTAAACTCTTAACTAAACTAAACTAGAACTCTAACAAAAACTCTAAACTACGACTCTAAGCTAAAATCTCTAAATTCTTAACTATAACTAAACTAAACTTCAACTCTAACTATAACTCTAAGATAAGACTATAAGCTAAAACTCTAAACTCTTAACTAAAACTAAACTAAAATAAAACTCTAACAAAAACTCTAAGCTAGGACTCTAAGCTAAAACTATAAACTCTTAACAAAAACTAAACTAAACTAGAGCTTAAAAAAAAACTCTAAGCTAAGACTCTAAGATAAAAACTCTAAACACTTAACTAAAACTAAACTAAACTAGAACTCTAACAAAAACTCTAAGCTAAGGCTCTAAGCTAAAATTTTAAACTCTTAACTAAAACTAAACTAAACTAGAACTCTAACTAAAACTCAAAGCTATGACTCAAAGGTAAAATACCAAACTCTTAACTAAAACTAAACTAAACTAGAAAACTAGAACTCTAACAAAAACTCTAAGCTAAGACTCTAAGCTAAAAAACTCTAAGCTATTAACTAAAACTAAACTAAACTAAAACTCTAAATAAAACTCGAAGCTAAGACTTTAAGGTAAAACTCTAAACTCTTAACTAAAACTAAACTAAGCTAGAACTCTAACTAAAACTCTAACTCCAAGCTAAAACTCTAAACCCTTTACTATAACTAAACTAAACTTCAACTCTAAGTAAAACTCTAAGCTAAGACTCTAATGTAGAACTCCAAACTCTTAACTAAACTAAACTAGAACTTAAACAAAAACTCTAAGATAAGACTCTAATATAAAACTCTAAACTCTTAACTAAAACTAAGCTAAACTAGAACTCTAAGTAAAACTCTAAGCTAAGACTCTAAGCTAAAAACTCTAAATTATTAACTATGACTGAACTAAACTTCAGCTTCAAAAAAAACTCTAAGCTATGATTCTGAGATAAAACTTTAAACTCTTAACTAAACTAAACTAGAACTCTAACAAAAACTCTAAACTACGACTCTAAGCTAAAAACTCTAAATTCTTAACTATAACTAAACTAAACTTCAACTCTTACTATAACTCTAAGCTAAGACTCTAAGCTAAAACTCTAGACTCTTAACTAAAACTAAACTAAACTACAACTCTAACAAAAACTCTAAGCTAAGACTCTAAGCTAAAACTATAAACTCTTAACTAAAACTAAACTATACTAGAACTTCAACAAAAACTCTAAGCTAAGACTCTGAGCTAAAAACTCTAAACTCTAAACTTAAACTAAACAAAAATATAACTCTAAAAAAAACTATAATCTAAGACTCTAATCTAAAAAAATATAAACACTTAACTAAAACTAAACAAAACTAAAAATCTAAGATATGTCTTGAATGTAAAACTCCAAACGCTTAACTATATCTAAACTAAACTAGAACTCTAACAAAAAATCTAAGCTAAGACTCTAACCTAGAACTCTAAACTCTTAACTATTACTAAACTAAACTTCAACTCTAACAAAACCTCTAAGCTAAGACTCTAAGCTAAAACTCTAAACTATTAGCTAAAACTAAACTAAACTATAACTTCAAAAAAAACTCTAAGTTAAGACTCTATGCTAAAAACTCTAAACTCTTAGCTAAAACTAAAATAAACTATAGCTCTAACTAAACTCTAGGCTGAGACTCTAAGCTAAAATTCTAAACTCTTAACCAAAACTAAACTAAACTAGAACTCTAATTAAAACTCTACGCTAAGACTCTAAGGTAAAACTCCAAACTCTTAACTAAAAGTAAACTCAACTAGAACTCTAACTGAAACTCAAGGGTAAAACATCAAATTCTTAACTAAAATTAAACTAAACTAGAACTCTAATAAAAACTCTAAGCTAAGACTCAGCTAAAACTCGAAACTCTTAAGTAAAACTTAACCAAACTATAACTTTAAGTACAACTCTAAGCTATGACTCTAAGCTAAAAATCTAAATTCTTAACTGTTACTAAACTAAACTTTAACTATAAATAAAACTCTAAGCTAAGAATATATGGTAAAACTCTAAACTCTTAACTAAAACTAAATTAAACTAGAACTCTAAATAAAACTAAGCTAAGACTCTAAGCTAAAAACTCTAAACTCTTAACTAAAACTAAACTAAACTAGAACTCTTTTAAAACTCTAAGTTTAAGCTAAAACTCTAAACAAAAGCTAATCTAAACTAGAACTTCAACAAAAACTATAAGCTAAGACTCTAATCTAAAAACACTAAACTCTTAACTAAAACTAAACTAAACTAGAAATCTAACAAAAACTCTAAACTGAGACTCTAAGCTAAAAATCTAAACTCTTAAGTAAAACTAAACTAAACTAAAACTCTAAGCTAAGTCTCTAAGGTAAAACTCCAAACTCCAAACTATAACTAAACTAAACTAGAACTATAACAAAAACTCTAAGCTAAGATTCTAAGCTAAGACTCTAAACTCTTAACTAAAACTAAACTAAACTAGAACTCTAACAAAAACTCTAATCTAAGACTCTAAGCTGAAACTCTAAACTCTTAACTAAAACTAAACTAAACTAGATCTCTAATAAAACTTTAAGATAAGACTCTAAGCTAAAACTCAAAAATCTTGAATAAAACTAAACTAAACTAAAACTCTAAGCTAAGTCTCCAAGGTATAACATCAAACTCTTAACTATAGCTAAATTAAACTAAACTAAAACTCTAAAAAAAACTCTAAGCTAAAACTCTAAGCTAAAACTCTACACTCTTAACTATTACTTTACTAAACTATAACTTAAACTAAAACTCTAAGCTATGACTCTAGGCTAAAAATCTGCGCTAAAACTCCTAACTAAACTAAACTAGAACTCTAACTAAAACTCTGAGCTAAGGCTTTAAGCTAAAACTCTAAACTCTTAAATATAACTAAACTAAACTAGAACTCTAACTAAAACACTAAGGTAAGACTCTAAGCTAAAACTCGAAACTCTTAACTAAAACTTAACTAAACTACAACTTTAAGTAAAACTCTAAGCTATGACTCTAAGCTAAAACTCTAATTTCTTAACTGTACCTAAACTAAACTTCAGCTCTAACTTGAACTCGAAGCTAAGAATCTATGGTAAAACTCTAAACTCTTAACTAAAACTAAACTAAACTATAACTATAACTAAAACTCTAAGCTAAGAATATAAGCTAAAAACTCTAAACTCTTAACTAAAACTAAACTAAACTAGAACTCTAAAAAAAACTCTAAGCTAAGACTCTAAGCTAAAATTCTAAACTCTTAACTATTACTAAACTAAACTAGAACTTCGACAAAAACTATGCTAAGACTCTAAGCTAAAAACTCTAAACTCTTAACTAAAACAAAACTAAACTTGAACTCTAACAAAAACTCTAAGCTAAGACTCTAAGCTAAAATTCTAAACTCTTAACTAAAAATAAACTAAACTAGAACTCTAACTAAAAGTCTAAGGAATAACTCTAAGGTAAAACACCAAACTCTTAACTAAAACTAAACTAAACTAGAACTCTAACAAACAATCCTAAGCTGACTCTAAGCTCAAAAACTCTAAACTCTTAACTAAAACTAAACTAAATTAAAACTCTAAGCTAAGTCTCTAAGGTAAAACTTCAAACTCTTTACTATAACTAAACTAGAACTCTAACAAAAACTCTAAGATAAGACTCTAATATAAAACTCTAAACTCTTAACTATTGCTGAACTAAACTTCAACACTAACAAAAACTCTAAGTTAAGACTCTAAGCTAAAACTCTAAACTATTAACTAAAAATAATCTAAACTAAAACTTCAACAAAAAATATAAGCTAAGGCTCTAAGCTAAAAACGCTAAACTCTTAACTAAAACTAAAATAAACTAGAACTCTAACAAAATCTTCAAGCTAAGATTCTGATCTAAAAAACTCTAAACTCTTAACTAAAACTAAAATAGAACTCGAACTAAAACTCTAAAGCTAATACTCTATGGTAAAAAACAAAAATCTTAACTAAAACTAAACTAAAGTAAGACTCTAACAAAAACTCTAAGCTAAGACTCTAAGCTAAAAAACCATAAACTCTTAACTTAAATTAAACTAAACTAAAACTCTAAGCTAAGTCTCTAAGGTAAACTCCAAACTCTTAACTATATGTAAACTAAACTAGAACTCAAAACTAAAATAAACTAGAACTCTAACAAAAACTCTAAGCTAAGACTCTAAGCTAAAATACTAAAATCTTAAATAAAACTAAACTAAACTAGAACTCTAAATAAAACTCTAATCTAAGACTGTAAGGTAAAACACCAAACTCTTAACTAAAACTAAACTAAACTAAAACTCTAACAAAGACTCTAAGCTAAAACTCTAAGCTAAAAACTCTAAACTCTTAACTAAAACTAAACTAAACAAAAACTCTAAGCTAAGACTCTAAGCTAAAACTCTAAACTCTTAACTATTGCTAAACTAAACTTCATTTCTAACAAAAACTCTAAGCTAAGACTCTAATGTAAGACTATAAACTATAAACTAAAACTAAAATAAACTATAACTTCAACGAAACCTATAATCTAATACTATAATCTAAAAACTCTAAACTCTTAACTAAAATAAAATAAAATATAAGTCTAACAAAAAATCTAAGCTATGACTCTAAGCTAAAATTCTAAACTCTTAACTAAAACTAAACTAAACTAGAACTCTAACTAAAACTCTAAGCTAAGACTCTAAGGTAAAACACCAAACTCTTAACTAAAACTAAATTAAACTAGAACTCTAACTGAAACTCAAAGGTAAAAAATCAAATTCTTAACTATAACTAAACTAAACTAGAACTCTAACAAAAAAACTCTAAGCTACGACTCTAAGATAAAACTCTAAACTCTTAAGTATAAATAAAATATACTACAACTCTCAAAAAACGTCTAAGCTATGACCCTAAGCTAAAGCTCTAGTCTATTAACTAAAATTAAACTAAACTAGAATTTCAACATAAACTCTAAGATATTACTATGATGTAAAAGCTCTAAACTCTTAACTAAAAATAAAATAAACTAGAACTCTAACAAAAACTCTAAGCTAAGACTCTAAGCTAAAATTCTAAACTCTTAACTAAAACTAGACTAAACTAGAACTCTAACTAAAACTCTAAGCTAAGACTCTAAGGTAAAACACCAAACTCTTAACTAAAACTAAACTAAAATAGAACTCTAACTGAAACTCAGAGGTAAAACATCAAACTCTTAACAAAAATTAAACTAAACTAGAACTCTAACAAAAAAAACTCTAAGCTAAGACTCTAAGCTAAAACTCGAAACTCTTAACTAAAACTTAGCCAAACTAAAACTTTAAGTAAAATTCTAAGGTATTACTATAGTATAAAACTATGAACTCTTAACTGTAACTAAACTGAACTACAACTACCACTAAAACTCTAAGCTAAGAATCTAAGGTAAAGCTCTAAACTCTTAACTAAAACTAAACTAAAATAGAACTTTAACAAAAATTCTAAGTTAAAACTCTAAGCTAGAAACTCGAAACTCTTAACTAAAACTTAACCAAACTACAACTTTAAGTAAAATTCTAAGCTATGACTCTAAGCTAAAACACCAAACTCTTAACTAAAACTAAACTAAACTAGAACTCTGAATAAAACTCTAAGCTAAGACTCTAAGCTAAAAACTCTAAACTCTTAACTAAAACTAAACTAAACTAAAACTCTAACAAAAACTCTAAGCTAAGACTCTAAGCTAAAAAACTCTAAACTTTTAACTAAAACTAAACCAAACAAAAACTCTAAGCTAAGTCTCCAAGGTAGAACTTCAAACTCTTACCTATAACTAAGTTTTGGGTGATAAGGATGGATACTTCAATTTGTAAAATGGCTTTAGAACAGTCACTAAAAAAAGAACTTGTCCTGAAATGCCTTTTGAAAAGTATTACTTTGTGTTGGGCATTCAAAAGCTATAAACTAAAGTTGTGGGTGAAAAGGATGGGAACTTCAACTTGTAAAATGGGTTTAGGATGAACATTATGAAAAGAACTTGTTCTGAAATGCCCTTTGAAAAGTATTTCTTGGTGTTGGAGCATTCAAAAAGCTGTAAAGTAAAGTTGTGGGTGTAAAGGATGGGTACTTCAATTTGTGAAATGGGTTTAGGAGGGACATTAAGAAAAGAACTTGTTCTGAAATGCCTTTGAAGAGTATTGCTTGGTGTTGGAGCATTCAAAAAGCAGTATAGTAAAGTTGTGGGTGAAAAGGATGGGTACTTCAACTTGTAAAATGGGTTTAGGATGGGCATTAAGAAAATAAATTGTTCTGAAAAGATATAATAAAGCCATAAAAAAGTATTAAAAAATGGGGGTTCAGGGGCCTTGGGGGCGCCGGGGGTCCTTTGGGAGCCCTGGGGACCTTTGAGGACTGGGGGCTGCCTTTGGGGTGGGGGTTTGGGGATCGGAACCCTTTGGGGTTGGGGTAGGGGGATCAAAGCCCTTAGGGGCTGGGGTAGAGGACCTCACAATACTGTTCAAATACAACTTGTGTATTATAACGACCACAGAGTTTCACCCCTCAAATCCTCTTCTAAATCCCCTTCTAAAATCATCTTTTAAAATGTCTCTAACTGTTTCGCCCAAATAATTCCCTAAAATGTCTATAACAGTTTCGCCCAAATAACCCCAAAACGTAATTTCTGCGTGTTCTTTTTGTTTTTGGCATCTCTGCGCTGTCACATTTGAAATTACTAGGAAACCCTTTCCCGCGTGAATCTCTTCATCTCTAAGATCAAAACATTCGCCCGAAAACAATTCCCCTTTCGTTACAAATCAATCAACCTTGAAATCACCTGTCAGACATTAATAAACTTCACCCGGAAACAATTTGATTAACCTTGACATCGTATGTCAGACATTAATAAGTTTCCCCGGAAACAATTCTCCTGGACAAACTCCAATTTCTCGGAAACGTGTTCTCCCTGGGGATTCCATGCCCATATTTGGTGCCCTGTCACGACTGACATTACCGCGTGTTCTCCCTAGGGACTCTATGCCCATATATGGTGTAGGGTCAGGACTGGCACCCCCTTTCTACTTGTAGCACCCTATTTTTGCGGAAACAAGAAAAGTACCCCCTTTTTTCTGTTTTTTTTTTTCACGATTCAGTTTGGCAACAAGGAGGATCTTTACACAATGAAAAAATCTTGACAGTTGCACAAGAAACAAAAGAAATATCGTAGAAAATCCTAAATTTCATGCATGAAGATGGAGCTGGCTAAGATGGAGACATGGGATGGAGACATCCCCTGACTGAGATGGAGACAGGGGATGAAAAATGTCTTTATTTTGATGTCCTTTCTACTTTCAATAAATCAGACCAGAGAATATTAGCAAAAAATGTGTACTTAAAACAAAGTTCGACATTCCTTTTCAGAAAACACACTATTTTTTTATGCTAAATAATTTTCCTGTTTAAAACAAAAATCTGTTCAAGGTGTATTTAGCATGCTTATTAGTCGTGTAAAGTCGTGGTCTGCCTGGGATTCAGCTCTTGCAAAATTCCCTAGTCCTGGAAACTGTTAGAAAAGTAATATGCTTCTTCCACTTAGGTTAAAAACAGATTTTCACTGATCTTCTCGAAGTGGAAAAAATCTTGAAACTCTAGAATTTAGATTATGTCGATGTCGACGTTTCTATTTCATCAATAATAAATATCAAATTTTTTCCAGATTATCATTATCCTATGCATTTTATTCATAGTCAGAATTCAGAAAACAAAGTTGATCTTTCCAATGTTATTTTTGCAGAATATGTATAGTTGGTTTCCTCTATTACTTTTTTCCATTCTTTGTTTTCTTTGTTTGTTTTTACGTTTGTATTCGTCTGTTCATTTTGTTTGCTAGTCTTTGCTTAGTTATTCTCTTTTGTAAAAAAAAAAGTTTTCTAAGATCTTTAATTCAGTTACGTTATTCTGTAAGATAAATAAGATGTAAGTCAATGGTTTCTAAAATGAATAGCATCCCCTCCCACCTGTAAACGTTGATCAAGCCCTTATTCGAGTGAAGATTTTTTTTTATTAGTTTTATACAAAATTTTTCCTCTTTGTTAAATTTAAACATTGCATTTTATTTTGATCCAGTGACTTTCAACTTTGATAAAAGCCCTAGAAATTTCAATTTCCAAGTACCTATCAGCGTCCCCTCTATACAAAGTGGATGGAGAACAATACATGGAAGCCACATAGTTCTTTACTGAGTCCCCTCATCTGACAAAAAGGGGCACTTGGCTGATACAATAAACGATTATCTGTCTTCCATGCTTGTTAGGGCTCTAGAATCCGACCGACGAAATGAAGTGACATTTTCAAAACGTATTACGTGTAATCCATTATCCTTTTGATTTGCACTAAGTAAATTGATATGTTTTGTACAAGACATTTTTCGCTTATTAAGCTTTGATTACTGCGTACCTATAATATTTGCTTAGGGTTGTTGTTATTTTAGAAGCAATTAATTTTCTTAAATTATATGCCGGTATAAAGAAATTAGGGGAAATTTTTGTGAAGATATTCTGGTAACTAAAATGTAAATAAAACATAAGCACACTAACTGATAAGAGCTATAGAACATTATCAACACAATTACCGCTGTACAAATATGTCTGATTTTGGTATCTTATAATTCTTTAAAAATAAATTTTTGAAACTAGTCTAACAGGTTTCTTTCAACGGACAATTCCTGTGCTGAAGATTGCAAACAGTGATTTATCACTGCGTCTACAATATTTAAACTTTTGTGGGGAGTTCAGGGGCGAAAAAAGGTACCTAGGTTAGGTTACGTATTTAATATATGCTATGCTTTGCCCTCCCCCCTCCCCTCCCCCCTGATGTGCAAATATATAGCCGAAATTTGTTTCTAAACTATTATATTTTTATCCTATTTTTTTATTTCATTAGCATTAACTAAACTTCACTTCTCGCGTGTTACAGATAATACAACAGTACCGTTTTTTTTTAATAAGGGAAGACTGTTGGAAATGAAACAGCATTTTCATCTCAGAGCACAAAAGGAGTTATTATGATGATTGTTATGAAAACGGAGACAGCCAGTGAAAGGGAGTCAGAAAGATATGTGCGTGTGCGTAACACGAATTTGTTCTTTCGCTGTTCATAGGCATGCATTGTAGTAATGTTGCTGTTTCAGTCACGTGCCCTCTTATGATTTCAGAATTTTGACCTTATGAGGGTTTATTGTTTTATCTAAAACTGGATCTTTATGTATCATTAAATAAAAAAAACAGTATTTTCCACTGAAAGTAAAGAGCATCATCAAAACTTAAATCAAACAGAAATTATTACGTATATGAGGGGGTTGACCCCTCCTCAGCACCTCACTCTTTACGCTAAAGTTTGACTTTTTGTTCCAATTATTTAAGAATGACTCCTGATACACAAGAACCGTTTAAATAGAATAAAAAGCTTTTTAAAAATTCAAACACTTTAGTGTTAAGAGAGAAGTACTGTAGAGGGGTAACCCCCTCATATACGCATTAATTTCTGTTCATTTTAAGTTTTAATGTTGCTCCTCACTTTCAGTTGAAAAAACTTGCCTTTTTTTAATTTAATTTTTTATGGTATTTTAATTAATGCTGGGAAATTCAGCTCCCCCTACCATGGAAAATTCCCTTCACCCACAAAAAAATCTTCCATAGAAAGATCCTCCAACGTAAGCATCCCTACCAGACCCCCCCCCCCTACTAAAATATTTGTATACTTCCCAAAAGCCAATACTATATGTAAACAATGGGCAAAGTTCATAACTCGCAGCCCTTCCCCCGGGGGCTGTGGGGGGTTAAGTCATCCTCAAAGACCTAGTTATTAGATCTTTCGACCATGCTGAAAAATGGCTATCTCAAAATTTTGATCAGACAATTTTGGGTAGAAATGGGGATGGGAGGGGAACTACCAAACCTCCAATATTTTGGTCACTTAAAAAGGGCACTAAAACTTTTGATTTTCAATCAACTGAGCCCTCTCCCGATTTTATAGGATCACTGGTTAAATACGATCACCCTTGGAAAAAAAAAACTTTTTTTTATTTATTTGTTTTTGTGTATATGGCCACCGGTTTTTAAATACACGCATGTATGTATGTATAGGAGCTTTAAACCTATACAGTAGGGTTCTCTGATGTTCCGAAGCTCATGGTGTGATTTTCATTAAGATCACTTGATTTCTTAGTGGTGTTCCCCCCTTTTTTCAATAATTAGGCAAATTTTCTCAGGCCCATAAATTTTGATGGGTAACATTAAACTTAATGAATTTTATGTATTTTGAATAAGCCTCAAAATTAGATTCTTTTAATGTATCAATTATTATCAAGACTCTGTTTCTTATAGTTTCGTTTACTAATGAGCAGCATCGCTCCTTACTTTCAGTTAGTTAACACGAACTGTTTGATTTTGAAATCAAAAAACGATCCTCACTTAGGGAAAGAAATTACATTTATTTGTTACCAAAGTGTTCAATATTTTTGTGTATTATGGGCTGGGACTTCGTTAAATTTAGCAGAGAATTTTCCTCAGAGGAATTATTTTAGGGGGGGAGGGTTTACTCATGGGAATTTTCCAGGGGTAAGTTTTCTTGAATTCCCTTTCTTTTAATATAGCGGGAACGCGCAACGGGAAGCTGGTAGGTAAAATTCATACCAATCTGTCAAGCTATAGAATACAGAATGAAAGAAAATTAAATCGAATAGAAGTTATCACCATGGGCGGTTCTTGCGGTAAGCGAAGTAAGTGGTCGCGTAAGGTGCCGAGTGATGGGGTACCTTGAGCAAAGGGCACCCTCTGTGAAAGTTAGAAAAATTTATTTTTCATTATAAAAAGTTGTATGTTGAATAGAAAAATTTGCTTTTCATTATTAATGTTTGCATGTTGAATTGTTTTATAAGTAGAATGTTCAACCAATAAATTGTGAATCATATTTTAACTCTCCATTTTAAATAAATCACCTATTTGTTTATTGACAAATTCCATTCTAATATTTATGTTAGAATTGTACTACACAATAAAAGTTTATTTTATTTTATTGTTACACTTTTTAGTAGAAAACCCTGCACACCTTACTTTAAGGGGGTATAATTATATTTTATTCTACCAGGGAAGGGGGCCTGAAGAATAGCCCTCTTACCCCAAAAAACGTCTATGGCCGGCCCTGGTTATCACAACAAAGAGTAGGGTCTTGGCTCCTTTAAAACCAGCCTTGAGGCTAAAGTGCCACCATAACTTCAATGAAAACGAGTTTAATAAAAGAAAATTAAAATACTAATTAAATTATGATGAAAAGAAAAATTCTCGATGTAAAACAATGTTTCACTTAATTTAGTCAATCTTGAGGGCTCAATATGTTATCTAAACAGGAAGCAAATATACAGGTGTTATGTGTTATCAAAAAAATACAGTTATTTTCTGCCTAAGTGTTCAATATTTTTCTTAATTACAGGTTGGGGCATCTTTATTTGCCAGCAATATAGGAAGTGGCCATTTCGTCGGTGTTGCCGGATCGGCAGCAGCGGCTGGTATTGGCATAGGAGCTTATGAACTCAGTGTAAGTTTTCTTGTCCTTGCATAATAGTAATATCTAATAAATATACTTTTAATTTGTGGGTTGAGCGTTAAATTGGTCATTCATTAAGTCCTAAGATGATGCACTTGGTTCGATCTCAGCTTGGTAATACTGGGCCCCAAGAAGGAACTGGATTGTGGCAAAGCAATGCAAGGCTGACACAAGGACCTTAACAGTCAAGAAGCGTCGTTGATCCTATACATACATGTTTAGTATATCTATAGTTATTTCTACTTTACTTTTCGCTTGGAGACCAATCTTTTTATCTTTGCAAATTGTGGGAGTGCCTTTAGATTGACGATCCTTTCCATCTTTTATTTCTTTGCAGCAAATTACCATAATAAGAGGTGACATAACACACTTTCAAGCCTCCTAAGGTCTAGAGCGTCATTTGCTCTTTATCGAAGGTTATTTGTGTTTCGACCTGTGGTAAAATGACATTCAAGTTCACAGGAAAGAAAAAAAAATATTACGAAATACGAAAAAAATTACGAAAAATATATAATACGAAAATAAATATAATATAAAAATAAACAAATATAATGAATAAATATAAAATAAATATATATAAATAGAAAATAAATATAATATAAAAATAAATAAGTATAAAACTATAATACGAAAAAAATTCCTTTGTGATGAACACATTTGTAACTTTCAAATTAATTAGCTATTTGAAAATCACCTTTTTACAAACAATTTTCATTTCAATTCCTTTTCATCCGAAACTGTTGAAACATGATGCCTAAACAAAACCATTAAAAAATAAATTTGTCGTTTAAAATCTATTACTCCAGATGACTAAAGCGATCTTTCAAATCGGTAAATCATAAAAGGTTTTACTAATAGATTTTCTATACATTTATAAACATTTTGGATTTGAATTAGTAGCCTAATAAAGAACAAACAGCAGCCTATAGTACTAGAAATTTTAAAAATGTGTTTTGGAAAAAAATGTCGATTGAGGAGTTATTTCTATTTGAAGCTGATTCAGGAGTTGTAACTTAAGATTTCAATTAATCTTAAGGCCAAGATCAATCTTGTCCCTGAAAGTTTCAAGTTAATACCCTTATCCCTTTCAAAGGCATTGTAGATACGCCCTATTTCCAACATGGATGCATAGAGCGTCTTTTGATTTAATTAAGCGTCCCCCTTAACATTCCGTGAAGTTTCGCCTTAATACCCAGAGCTTTTTTGGGCCGACCCAGGATAATACAATCCCGCTTTTCTAAAGATATATCCTGTATGCAAACAATGGGCAAATTGCGTAATTTACAACCGTTGCCCTGGGAGCTGTTGAGGACTCGGAATCTCTGAAGGTACAGTTATTAGACCTTTGAACTATTTCGAGCAAGATGAATATTTCAAAATTTTGATCTAAGGTCGATGATAGGGAAGCTAAACAGGGGTTGGGAAGAGGTTGGTTGTCTTCCAAACAGCTTTTAACATCCTTTTCAAAATGCCCTGAGTTTCAGCTAAATATCCTCAACACTCCGTGACCATGGGGGCAGGAGCATTGCTATGAAGGGGGCGCCAGATTTACCAGCATTGTTTAAAAAACGATCAGAAATTAAATAAAAGAAAAGTTTTTCAACTGAAAGTAAGGAGCAACATCAATAACGCTGGGAAATCCGGCGCCCCCTTCATAGCAATGTCCCTTTCCAAATGAAAACTTCCTCCATTTAAAGATCCTCCCACATAATCCCCGACCCATCCACCCCACTACCAGAAAAAAATCCCCCTGAAAACGTCTGAATACTTCCCAATAACCAATATTATGTTAATATTAGGTCAAGTTCATAACTTTCAGTCCTCCTCCCAGGGACATTGGGGGATTAAGTCATCCTAAAAGACATAGTTATCATGTTTTTGATCATGCTGAACAAAATGGCTATCTTAAAATTTTGATCGGGTGACTTTGAGAAAAAAATGAGCGTGGGAGGGGGCCTAGGTGCCCTCCATTTTTTTGATCACTTAAAAAGAGCACTAGAACTTTTAATTTCCGTTCCGATGAGCCCTCTTACGATATTCTAGGACAACTGGGTCGATACGATCACCCCTGTGAGAAAAAAAATAACAAAAAACAAATAAACACGCTTCCGCGATCTTTTTTCTGGAAAAAAAATACAAAATTCCACATTTTGCAGATAGGAGCTTGAAACCTCTACAATTGGGTTCTCTGATACGCTGGATCTATCGGTGTTATTTTCATTAAGGTTCTATAACTTTAGGGGGTCTTTCCCCCTTTTTTCGAAAATCATATAACTTTTCTCAGGCGCGTAATGTTTCATGAGCAGGACTAAATTTGATGAAACTTATATATTTGAAATCAGTATTAAAATATGATTCTTTTGATGTATCTATTGGTATCAAAATCCCGTTTTTTAGAGCTCGGTTACTATTGAGCCGGGTCGCTCCTTACTTACAGTTTGTTACCACGAACTGTTTGATAAGCAAATCAAGCTTAAAAAACAAAATATTTTGGTATTGAGACATAAATAAAACCTGAGACAAGCATAAATTAAATAAGCAGTCAAGGCAAACAAACAAACAATGGCTGCTAATATAAATTAGTAAATGAGCCCTAAAACGACTGAAGCTCAAGTTGAATACGGATATAATTTATAGAACAAACACCAGTCTCATTAAAGCAGAGTTTGGATTTTGCCTCCTTCTTCCACTGTAAAAGTCTAAAACCTACTGCGTCATTGGCTCTTTACTAAAAACTATGTGTGTCTTGAATAATCTTGAAAAGTACAAATAAAATCAAACTGGATGTTTGATATATAATGCTATTAATTGTTGAAAGATCTTCAGTTCAAGATTTTATTTTCACTGTAATTTTATTTTCATTTTCAATGCTGCAAAATCTGGAAAATAAAATTTTTTTAATATATTTCGTTTTCAGTGAAGCACCAATGACGTAGCAGGCCTTAGACTTTTACAGCTAGGGAAGGGGGCAGTATCCAAACTCTTGTTTGTAGTGAGGCTATATTTGTCTGGAACAGTCTTTGAAAGAACCAATAAAATTAAACTAAATATTTGATATATAATAATACTAATTACTGAAATCTCATCAGTTTAAAATTTAATTCTACTGAATTTTTATGTTTATTTTCAATGTTGTAATAAGAACAAAAGAAAATATTTGTAAATATTTGTAATATAAATTCGTTTCAGTAAAGCACCAAAGACGCAGTAAGTTTTTCAAAATTCCCTATTTCAAAATATTTTTTTTTATTCCAAAATAAATTAATAGTTTTGGTAAGAACTGATAAATTAAACTGAATATTGGAAATATAAGGATTTTAATTGCTGAAAGCTCACCAGCTCAAGATTTTGTTTTACCTAGGCCGGATTTAAAGCTTTGACGCCTCTAGGCCCAAGCGATTTTGCCACACCGTTTTTGCATGAATTTCCAGGAAATGCTCAAAACTTCGGGAACAGTGAAAGCCGCAGGGCCTAGTGGGCCTATTCGTAAATTCTGGTCTGGTTTGACTGCAATTTTCATTTTATTTTCAATGTTGTAATAAGAACAAAATAAAATATTTGTAATATAATTCCTTTTAGTAAAGCGCCAAATATGCAGTAGGCCTTAAACTTTTAGCGATAGAGAAACGGGCAGTAGCCATACTCTTGTTTGCAGTGAGGACACCATTCATTAGAAGTACATAACCGCTACACCCTGAAAACAACCGTGGTCTAACAACCAATCCTTAATCCAATTCTCACTTGTGTTTGAATTCTGTCCCCTCCTCAACGCTTCGCTCTTTACGCTAAAGTTTCTTACTGTTTTAAAAAATAAAGTTACGATACATAGTCAAACTTTATCGTAAAGAGCGAGGCGTTGAGGAGGGGACAGCCCCTTTCATATACGGAATAATTTCTGTTCGTTTTCAGTTTTAATGTCGCTCCTTACTTTCAGTTTAAAAAACTTGTTTTTTTTTATTTCATTTCTGATCGTTTTTTAGTTAATGCAGCTTTTATTTTGGCTCACCTTCATTGAATAAGTAAACAAAATTTGCATAATTTTGCTTTTCTTTTGCTAAATGGATGTCTCTAAATTTGCTTATGACGTAATTTACAAATTAACTTACGTAACTAACTTCTATATTCGTATATTTTTCTTCTAGCAAAAAATACATAGTTGCAGATTTTTGCAGATATGAGCTTGAAACAAATGTAATAGGGTTTTCTGATACGCTGAATCTGACGGTGTGATTTTTATTAAAATTCTTTCTCTTGTAGGGGATGTTTCCCCCTCTTTAAAAAATCAGGTACATTTTCTCAGGCTCGTAGCCTTTGATGAGTAATACTAAACTTAATAAAATTTATATATTTAGAATCAGCATTATAAACCCATTCTTTTGATACATTTATTGACATCAAAATTCTGTTTTTAAAAGTTTCGATCACTATTGAGCCGTATCGCTTGTTTTTTTATTGTTTGTTTTATTACGTATATGAGAGGGTTCTCCCCTTAGTCAATACCTCGCTCTTTACGTTAAAAGTTAAAAACAAATTTAATTCACAAACCTCTGAATCACAAAGGCCGTTTAGTTAGAATAGATAGCTCTTTTGAAAGCACTAAAAAAAACTGTAGCGTAAAGAGCAAGGTATTGACTTGGGGGAGAACCCCTCATATATGTTATACTTTCTTTTAGTTTTAAGTTCTAATGTTGCTTCTTATTTTCATTTGAAAAAAACCTGTTTTTTTTTATTTAATTTCTGATCGTTTTTTAAATAATTCTTTTAAATCAAGTACTCCCTTCATAAAAATGTCCCTAACACCAAAGAAACTACCTCCACGGAAAGATTCTCCCGAGTAACCCCCGCCTCCAGCCCCATCCTCCAGAAAATAATCCTTTCTGAAAATGTCTGTATACTTCCCAATAACCAATAAATAATGCTGGCAAGTCCGGCGCCCCCTTCATGGTAATTTCCATTCCCCCATGAAAACTTCCGTCATGGACAGATCCTCCAACATAACCCCCGACCCTCCCCCCCTCACTACCAGAAAAAAAAACTCCTGAAAACGTCTGTATACTTTCCAATAACCAATACTATATGTTAACATTCGGTAAAGTTCATAACTTTTAGCCCTCCCCCCGGGGACTTGGGGGGATTAAGTCATCCTAAAAGACATATTTATCATATTTTCGACCATGCTGAACAAAATTGGCTATCTTAAAATTTTGATCGGATGACTTTGGGGGAAAAATGAGCGTGGGGCGGGGCCTTGTTGTCCTCCATTTTTTGGTCACTTAAAAAAGGCACTAGAACTTTTAATTTCCGTTCCAATGAGCCCTCCCACGATATTCTAGGACCCCTGGGTCGATTCGTTCACCCCTGGGGAAAAAAATAAATAAACACGCATCCGTGATCTTTCTTCTGGCAAAAAAATACAAAATTCTACATTTTTGCAGATAGGAGCTTGGAACGTCTATAGTAGGGTTCTCTGATACGCTGAATATGATGGTGCGATTTTCATTAAGGTTCTATAACTTTTAGGGGGTCTTTCCCCTTTTTTTTGAAAATCAGCTAAATATTCTCAGGCACGTAACTTTTGATGGGTAGAACTAAACTTGATGAAAGTTATATATTTAAATTCAGCATTGAAATCTGATTCCTTTGATGTGTCTATTGGTACCAAAATCTCTTTTTCTAGAGTCTTCGTTACCATTGAGTTGGGTCGCTCCTTACATACAGTTTGTTACCACGAACTGTTTGAAAATTTTTTATCAAATAGTTCGTTACCCGGCTCAATTGTAGCCGAAACTCTAAAAAACAAAATTTTGATACCAATAGATACGTTAAAAGGATCATACTTTAATGCTGATTTCAAATATATAAGTTTCATCAAGGTTAGTCCTACCCATCAGAAGTTACGCGCCTGATAAAATTTGCCTGATTTTTGAAAAAAAGGGGAAAACACCCCCTAAAAGCTATAGAAACTTAATGAAAATCGCACCATCAGATTCAACGTATCAGAGAACCCTACTGTATATGTTTCAAGATCCTATCTGCAAAAATGTGGAATTTTATATTTTGTTTGCCAGAAAAAATAACGGATGCGTGTTTATTTGTTTCGTTTTTTTTCACCCAGGGGTGATCATGCCGACCCAGTGGTCCTAGAATATCATGGAAGGGCTCATTCGAACGGAAATTAAGAGTTCTAGTGCCCTTTTTTAGTGACTAAAAAATGGAGGACAACTAAGCCCCCTCCCACGCTCATTTTTTTCCCAAAGTCACCAGATAAAAATTTTAGGACAGCCATTTTGTTCAGCTTGGTCGAAAATATAATAACTATGTCTTTTAGGATGACTTAATCCCCCAAAGTCTCCAGGGGAAGGGCTGAAAGTTATGAACTTTACCCAATGTTTACATCACAGTTTATATAATTAGCAGTATGATCATTCTCTATCTCAACTATTATAAAAACCCAGACCGGGGTACGAGTGCTCCGGAGAACGTTTTTGCAGATATAAACATAGGCGAAGTCAGATTAGCGGGAATGCAGGTTAGTCTGTTTCTGTCTGTTTCCATCAAAGTCCATTGAAACAAGTGGGAAGGAGTGCAAAGTGCATTGAAACAGAAATAAGTGGGAGGAGCTTTTTGTTCACGAAGACCAGAAATGATCTGCGATAAGCTTACTGGGTATATTCTGTCTACTGTGGTTTACATATAGTATTGGTCATTGGGTAGTATACAGACGTTTTCAGGGAGGATTTTTTCTGCTCGTGGGGGGGATTGGGGGTTATGTGGGAGGATCTTTCCAGAGAGGAATTTGTCATGGGGGAAGGAATATTGCTAGAAAGGGGGTGCCATATTTCCCAGCATTATTTAAAAACGATTATAAATTAAATAAAAAAAAGTTTTTCAACTGAAAGTAAGGAGCAACATCAAAACTTAAAACGAACAGAGATTATTACGTATATGATTGGGTCCTCCCCCTAGTCAATATCTCGCTCGTTAAGCCAAAGATTTCTTAGTACTTTCATAAAAGCTATTTATTCTAATTAACGGCCTTTGTTATTAAGGGGTTATTTTTAAAGAATTGAAACAAAGTTCGAACTTTAGCATAAAGAGCGAGGTATTGACTTGGGGGCGAACCTCCTAATATACCTATTAAAAATATATGAATTTAGAAGTTCGTTACGTAAGTTAATTCGTAAGCTACGTATATTTATTACAAGTAAAAACGTTCGTAAATAAAATTAAACAACTTTTGAGAAAGCCATTTAACCAAATAAAAGTAAAATGAATGTGCAATTTTTTTTTTAATTATTCATGTACGATGAACCAAAATAAAAACCTGCATTAATTCAAAAAATTTCAAAAATTAAAATAAAAAACATGTTTTTTTTAACTGAAAGTAAGGAGTGACATTAAAACCTAAAACGAACAGAAATTATTCCATATATGAAAGGGGCTGTCCCCTCCTCAACGCCTCGCTCTTTGCGCTAAAGTTTTTTATTGTTTTAAAAAATAGTTGTGAGAAAGAGCTTAACTTTAGCGTAAAGAGCGAGGCGTTGAGAAGGGGACAGCCCCTTTCATATACGGAATAATTTCTGTTCTTTTTAAGTTTTAATGTCGCTCCTTACTTTCAGTTAAAAAACTTTTTTTTATTTTTTTAAGTAAGAGAATGATACTTTTACCGTTAGGGAAACGGGCAGTAGCCATACTCTTGTTTGTAGTGAAGACATTATTCATTAGAAATACATAACCCCTACTCCCTGAAGATAACCGTGGTCTAATAACCAATCTTTAATCCAATTCTAGCTTGTCTTTGAATCACCGTGGTTTATGTTATATGATCTTTGAACTATTTTTAACGAAATGGTTATCTCAAAATTTTTATCGGATTCATTTGGGAAAAAAACTGCGTGGCTGGTTGCCCTCCCATCACTTTTGATTCTTAAAAAGGGCACTAGAGCTTCCTATGTTCAATCGAAGGAGCCTCCTCCAAAGTTTTTGCGACGACCCCTCCTATATGAAGTGCCTATGGGAAAAGAAATAATAATAAATAATAAAACATTAGAGCCGTATGGCCTTTACAATAGACAACGCTATAGCGTTGCCTCTGATATTGTCGGTGTGCCTTTTCGACACCTATCCTGCATAATCAGGTTGGCAGCCTGAGAAATCGTTAGGACGATTTCGAAGGTTGGCAACGGAGCACAGAAGTAGATTTTTGCGATTTGTGTTTTTCTTTGTTTGGGTTAAATAATATTTATGCTACGTTATGTTTATGTAATGCCAATTATCTAAAAGTGAATTTTCTTTTTTGTTTTGCATTGCCATGGCCATATGGCTCTTAGCATTATAAAATTTACTTGCTGTAGCGTGCTTTGATTTTTTTCAACATCTCCCTCAACACTTTCTGACAGTTTTGCCTTAATGACCTAGGTCTTTTTGGAGACTCAGGATCAAAGATTCATCTTTTTCCCAATAACCAGCCTTATAAACAATGGGCAACCTGCATAACTTACAATCCTTGTTCCAGGGTCTCTGGGGGCTATTTCATCCCCTAAGGTATAGTCATTTGACCTTTAGACTATTTCGAACAAGATAACTACTTAAAAATGTGACAGGATTTCTTTGGGGATAGGGAAGTATAGACAGGGCATGGGAGAACGGTTTTCGAAATCTCACCAGGAAAGATTTAAATTAACACCCTTATCCGTTCGTGAGATATTGCAGATACTTCTTTGTCATATTTTGAATGCACACAGCCTATTTTGATTTGGTTCAACATTCGCTGAGTCATAAGGGAATATTTCATATTAAAATGAATTGTATTTGCAATTTTGTAGGATAAAGTTCAGCCTTATTCAGTCTGGGATTAACTCCGTTGTAAAAAAAAAAAATTAAATTGAGAAAAATCAATGATCGTCATCGATCTTTTCAGACACGCCATTTGCTAATGTTGAAACTTGCATGTGGAAAATGGGGAAAATATATAATTTACATTCCTTGCCTCGGGGCCTTGGCGGATATGGCATCCCCAGAGGCATGGTAATTAGACCGTATGAAAAATTTTTAACATAATGGTATAAACAAAATTTCGATAATTGATAAGGAGAGGGAGCTCCTAAAAAGGGAAATGGGGAGGGGCTGATTGCCTTCCAATCTCTCTTCATAATCCCTTCAACATACCCTGAAATTTGTAACTTAATACCTACATCAGTTCCTTAAATATTGCTGATAATCCCTTTTGATAACCACCATGCAAATAGTTTGTTTTGATTGTATTTGGCAACCCTCTCATCATTTCCTCAAGGTTTTACCTCAATATCCTAAGCCTTTTTGGAAACACAGGATCAAACATGCTCCTTTTCCCTATTAAACTCTATATATGTTAACAATAGGCAACTTGCATAACTTGAAGCCCTTGTCCTGGGGACTATGGGGGATTATGTCAGCCGTGGAGGCATAATTATTTGACCTCTTGACTATTTTGAGAAAAATGACCATTTCAAATTATCTCTGACTGATTGTCTTCCTCTGGCCACTTTTAACTCTTAAAAACGACACTAGAACTTTCAATCTGCCATTGAATAAGTCCCCTTCGAAGTGTATATGACCATCCCTTCTATGTGAAGTGCCTCTGGAGAAAAAAAATGTTAAGAAAACATTGAAGCTTAATGGCTCTTTACTATAGACAACGCTAAAGCGTTGCCTCTCGGTTATTTTATTATTATTTTTTCTAGGAGTGACCGTATGGAACCAATAGGCCTAAACGATCAGGAGAGGAATCATTCGAAGGGAAATTAAAAGTATTAGCGCCTTTTTTAAGTGACCTAAAAGATTAGAGGACAGCTAGCTCCTCTCTCACCTCTTTTTTACCCCTAAGGATATCTGATCAAAATTTCGAGATAACTATGTTGATCAGCATAGTTCAAAGGTTCAATAACTATGCCTCTAGTGATGACATGACAACCCACAGTCCCTGGGGAAAGAGCTGTACGCTATGTAATTGATTCATTGTTTACACATAGTATTTGTTAGTGGAGAATATACAGAAATTTTTCGGGGAAGGGGGAAATGTGTGTGTATGTGGGAGGGGAGGCCCACGGGAAGAATTATTCGTGGGAAGACAATTAAATAAAAAACTAACAAAAGTGCGGGAATTTTTCCAGAGTGAAATTTCTGGAGGAAATTTCAGCGAGGATGGTAGAAACTTTTTTTCAATTTTTTGGGAGAAATTTTTAGTGGGTGGAGTTTTTGTGGGAAAAATTTCAGGGGGATATACCAGAATGATTTAAAAAAGGTCAGAAATTAGACTATAAAAGGTTTTTAAGTGAAAATAAAAAGGGACATTAAAACCTCAAACGATCAGAAATTATTCCAGTACATGAGGAGGCTGCCCCCTCCTCAATCCCTTCGCTTGTTACACTAAAGTCTTTAGTGCTTTCAAAAACATCTTATTGCATTCCTTATGTTTCAGCAGGGGTTCTTAACGAATTTTGACAAAAATCCGCACTTTAGCGTAAAGAGGAAGGAGTTGAGGAAGGGGAAGCCCTTATGCACATACTAATATTTTTAAGGTTGATTGTGGCTCCTTACTTGCAGTTGAAAAACTTGCGTTTTTCTTATAATTGATTAAAGAATGAAATGTTTTATTACTTTCAGGCTATTTACATAGCGATTATTTTGGGATGGCTTTTTGTTCCAGTATATATGGCAAGTGGAATAGTAACCATGCCTGAATACATCAGAAAGCGTTTCGGTGGTCAGAGGATAAGAATTTACCTTTCTGTACTTTCACTGTTGCTTTATGTTTTTACAAAAATTTCGGTAAGATTTTATAATTACTACATATATTCCAAAAATGTTATTTTCACTTGAAAAGATGACTTTTTTCCATTCCAAAATAATGAACAGGAATATATATCGACTAGTAATCTATTTTTCCGCTATTATCCGTTATTTTCGAGACATACGGTGTGCATTATTGTGTATTGTACATTTTTACGCTTAAGATCATAAATTCCGTCTTAATCTTGCACTTAATACCGTTATGTTAACGTTCTATTTTATGGTAATTTTTGTCCGCATGAATACAAGTATAAGCAGCCCAGCGGCTTCACCACCGGCAGGCATTAAACTTATCATATCCTTTTTATCAGGCGTTAGACTTATCATATCATTTTTATCAGACGTTAAACAATATATTTATCAAAAATATATTGGATCTCATTGTCGCTCGTTTTCTAACTACAGACAATGTGAACTTCCTTGTGATGTCATGGCGTCACCATAGGTTCGATACAAATACCCTGAGAAAAATACGAATTTTTCCTTAAAGGTATTACCTATTTAGATCGTTTTTGTGGCCAGAAATATAAATATGGCAGTTTTAATAAAAAAAAAACAAAAAAACATGTGCCCGATTTTGAGGCCAGACAAGGGCAGGTTTGTAATTTTTTTTTTCATTCTCGTTGCTTCTTGTCTTCTAACTGCAGATAATGTAAGCTTCTTCTTGATTTCATAGAGTCAGGTTAGGTTCGATTGAACCAGCCTAAAAAAATACTAAAAAGGTATATAATTCTAACAAAAAAACGTTTTAAATAAATACACAGTTGCTCGTTTAAAGGGAGTATATATATTCCGTATTCTTTTGTTTTAAGTCATGAAGTGTCAAATAAGCAACAACAATTGAGGGCATGAATTCAATTCCTCCGTCCTGTTAATGCATCAAAGAATCATCTATTTTCTAGAATTTGTTTTCTTCTGGAACTCATTGTGATTCTTACTGTTACTTCTCTTCTAACCACAGATTTCACTTACGATTCGATGTATTCTTTGTGATACTGGATGTCAAATTTCTTCTAGTCTCAGATATCACCTGCAAATGCTTTTCGTGCATCATTACCTCCGAATGTTTTCCATGCCTTTTACTTTAGCTATTCAGATTCATTCAAGATCATCTGTTCCAATACCATCGCCCTCTGGAATATCTAGAATACAAAATGTCATTATTATCATTTTATTCTTTAGTTTCAAGTAATAGGGTGGCAAATCAACAATTTCAGTTGAATTAAAAAATTCTATTGTTAATTCAATTCCTCCTTCCTGCTTATCCCTTATAGACACTGAAATAATGCGCTCCTTATTCGAAATTAATTTTCTGAAATTTCTAAACTCTGTAATAGCATACTTATGGGGTTAATCTTTAGTTCATCATCAATCAATTATTTTATTAATACTAAAACACTATTACAAACACGAAATGGCTATTCGGCCCAAAAAGCTTGACTAGTTGTGGGCCACACAATACAATAATATAACTCTGAAAGAACCATAAACAATACGCTAAATCACACAGTTCATATAAAATAAAGATAAAAGAGAATATACACTAGAATATAGTAAAACAAAAACTTAAAAAGAACATGTAGTAATAATAATAATAATAATAATAATAACAATAAACAGAAACCAAGAAAGTAGAGAAAACAGAAAAGACTAAATTGGCATTAGAACATGAAACAAAAAGAAAAAAAAGACTAAGCCTTTAACAGTTAGGAAGGTTCCTAAAAATATTTTTAAAAGAAGAGGAGAGAGATACATCAGCTGGGATAGAATTCCAAAAAGAAAGAAAAGAGAAAGAGAAAAGAGGGATAATAAAGAAAAAGGGAGAAAAATTACTGGACTCGTAAGTTTTAAATTTTCCACTTTTTTTTAACTTTGATAAATTCAAAATTATTAAGACTATACATAAATATCAGTATATGTATTACAATAATCGAATAATTTTTAATCTTTCATAGACTAAGTTAATGGTCTTTTTTTAAATGTGAGAAACTTTCAAGTAAACTTGTAACAAAAAACTTAAGCAGAAATATCGTTTGAGACAATTTTTCTATTATTTTCTATTAAAATTCGCATAGGCTTAATGTCAATGGGTAATTTTAATAGCATATTATCAGTTCGATTACTTTAGTGGCTTCATTGAAAAGTGAATTCTCATCACTTAAAAAAAAAACAATAATTTTGAAAGCGGTCTTCTTTTCATTATGTTGGATAATCAATTCAAAGAATGTATCCTCAAAAAGCTTTTATCCGGGAGAACTAGTTGAATAGACCTCATTACTTATAAAATTCAGAATTTCGAAGGTGTAAATTTCAAGCCAATTGAAATAAAGAATAACTGTTTTTAGGGCCCATATTTGGGAAGCCCCACACTCACAGATTTAAAAATTAATTTTCTTTTACTTTTCAATTTTAAGCGTCAAAGCCTTCTATGTCAAGAATATACTCTTTTTTAAGAATATCAGACATCTAAGTTCGTAAATTTCAAACTTCTTCAAATGATAATTTAACATTCTTTCACTCTCTAACAATTCAAAGTTGTTTTTTTTTCTATGGCCAAACCTCAAAGCTTTTCCCATAACTTATGAAAGAAAGTAATCTTAAGACTCATTTTAGTGAAACTCAATCCTTACATGGTAATATAAGTGAGTCAGTATAAACAAGTGAAAATGCTAAATTAGCACAATTCTTTGAACCACCCCCCTAAGATGATAAAACAAAACCAGCCGCTCTAAACTTAAAAATATAAATAAAAATTAAATAAAAAAGAAATAAAACTAAATAAAACAAAACTTTGAGAAATTAAAGCTACACTTCCAAAATTTATTAAATGACTAAACGATAAAAACCGTAAAGAAGAGAAAAACAAGGATAATAAAAACCAGTGAAAAGTCAAAGAGAACTATGCAAATATTTTGGTCAAAACCTCCGCTTGACCGTTCTCAGTGCAGAATAATAATAAATACCGACAAAAACCCAAAGGTAATATAAAAAGAAGTAATTATTTCGGGGTCTGAAAACCCTTTTACTTTTACGAAATTACGAGGAAATTGATCTTCCAGTGTATTTGTTTCTTCCTCAGTCGTTTTATTTTACCTTGGTGTACCCATCTTACTAGTAGGAACAGTGTTATGCAGTAAAACGGGAAAGATGAGCAGGGTTGCCACCCGGTGAAAAAATCAATAGATTTCCGTTTTTTTTTTTTTTGGTTAATTTAGTGATTTATGTGCAAATTTAGTGATTTTTTGTCTAGGCAACGTAAAAAATCGCTAGAAATAGTTATAAATCACTAAGGGTGGTAACCCTGAAAAGGAGTAACATTAGATACCCTACTAGTTTGGAAAGGAATTTTGATCGGATAATGACTTGAATGCTGAAAAACACAACAAAGCTAATATTTCGAGGGGACAAACGCCTCTCTTCTTCAGCGCGATACGAAAAAATATAATAAATGCGAGTGTCGAAGAACAAACCAACAAATAAAACGCGGAAAGTCAATATGAATGTAAAAAAAACAATGAAAAAAAAATTAAAAGATGAATAAAAATTAATAAAAGCCAAAAAATTTCAAGAATTAAAACCGAATACCTAACAACAATAAAAGTGAGTCATTCACCAATATCCATGATTTGCAAAGAATTTCAAAATTGATCCGCCATCGACGGATACTAGCGAATAATTGAGAAATAAAAGAAAAACATTCATTCACTCAAACCAAAACGAAACAGCATTGAATGAGTTGGAGAGCTATGTCATCTGATTCCTGATTTTAATAATTGCATTCCTTGCAGACACTCTTTGAGACTTAAGGGGTTGTTGACGTGTCTGATTAAGTATTGGGAAAGTGGTACAAGGTTTATATCTGGGACTATTAAAGCTTCGGCCTCTCTTTTTAGAAAACCGAAATACGACTCATTTATTCTCAAACCACCTGAATTCCTGTTCAAAGCTAGACCTAAATGGTGGTATTTATAAATTTCAACAGCTTCTCTGTAGTGCTGGACAATACCTTTGTCATGCGAAATTAGGCTAGCCTGATTAAACAAAATGGTATGGTCTGGGTTTTCAAAAATGTGCTCTGCAACGGCAGAGTCAAAATTTTCTGGTTTTTCCGCTTTTTAAGTGTTTTATTAATTGAAGTAGGGTGCTGAGTTAATCTATCCGTGAGTCGCTGATCAGTTCTTCCGATATACCAAAGACCACACAAACAAGGGATTCTGTAGACACCGGAGTTCTCACCTATCGGGATAGGGTTTGTTCTTCACCTATCGGGATAGGGTTTGTTCTTCACCTATCGGGACATCGGGATATCCCGGGATATCGGGATAGGGTATCGGGATAGGGTTTGTTATTTGTTGGTTTGTTCTTCGGCACTCGCATTGATTATATTTTTTCGTTTTGCGCTGAAGAAGAGAGGCGTTTGTCTCCTCGAATTATTCGCTTTGTTGTGTTTTTTCAGCATTTTCATTTGGCCTTTAAAAACCCCATTTTTGCTCGTTTTTCTTTCTTTATGTTATGTCAGGCCAATGTGGTTTAAGAAAGTATCCTAATGATTTGAACCGAACATGTGGAGAGCCTCAAAATCCAAACACAAGCAGCAAACACCCCATCTAGGAAAATCTATAAAATAAATAAACATGAAGCTGTTTTCCATAAAAAGTTAAACATAAATAAATACACTGTTGTTCGTTTAAAGGGAGTAATATATATTTGTTTTTGTTTAGTTTTAAGTAATGATGTGCCGAGTTAGCAATTCCAATTATTTAAGAAATTTTGGTGTAAATTCAATTCGTCATTTCTGTTTGTGCATCACAGAATCGTCTACTTTATGACATTTGTTTTTCTGGGATTCGTTGTGATTCTCACTGCTGCTTCTCTTCTAACCGTTTCGTAACAGAAATCCGACCCAACAAAAAGTTAAATTAAATATAACTAAAGGAAAACTTTAAGTTTTATTATTTGGTCGTACAGAGGGCAACTGTGATGTCAAAAAAGAACAGTAGCTCCACTTCATTTGAATTTTTCTCTTTTGCTGAGATTTTTGTGAGTTATTCTTTTTTCTCTCTGCATATATGTACAAATCTCCTCTTGTTCTCAATAATTTTTGCCTATTATTCCTTATCAAATCCAGTCCTTCGCAGATGTTTGTGTATGTTTTTCTCTCTCTTTCTCTTTTATTAAATAAAAAAAATAAGTTTTTTTAACTGAAAGTATGGAACGACGTTAAAACTTAAAACGAACAAAAATTATTCCGTATATGAAGGGGGCTGTCCCCTCCTCAACGCCTCGCTCTTTACGCTAAAGTTTTTTTATTGTTTAAAAAAATAGAGTTGTGAGAAAGTCAAACTTTAGCGTAAAGAGTGAGGCGTTGAGGAGGGGACAGCCCCTTCATATACGGAATAATTTCTGTTCGTTTTAAGTTTTAACGTCGTTCCTTACTTTCAGTTAAAAAAACTTGTTTTTTTATTTAATTTTTGAACGTTTTTGAATTAATGCAGATTTTGATTTTGGCTCACCGTACATGAATAATTAAAAAAAACTTGCATATTGTATTTGGTTAAAGGGCTTTCCCGAAACTTGTTTAATTTTATTTACGAGCGTTTTTATTTGTAATAAATATACGTTACTTAGAATTAACTTACGTAACGAACTTCTATATTCATAAATTTTTAACACGTATATTAGGGGGTTTGCCCCCTAGTCAATACCCTGCTCTTTAAACTATAGTTCGAATTTTTTTTCCAGTTCTTTAAAAATGACCTCTTAATCACAATCAGTTGATCAGTTGAAAAACTTGTTTTTTTATTTAATTCCTGATCTTTTTCTTTAATAATGCTGGGAAATCCGGCGCCCCCTTCATAGCAATGTCCCTTCCCCCCAGAAAACTTCCTTCCTTTACCGTTCATTCCATATCTCCCCCGACCCTCTCAGTCCCACCCCACCACGACCTACAAAACTCTGTAAAACGATTTATACTTAAAAAAAAACAATACAAAATGTTAACATTGAGTAAAGTTCATAACTTTCAGCCCTCCCCCCGGGGACTTTGGGAGATTAAGTCATCCTAAAAGACATTTTTGTCATATTTTCGACCACGCTGAACAAAATGGCTATCTCAAAATTTTGATCGGCTGACTTTGGGAAAAAAATGAGCGTTGGAGGGGGCCTAGTTGCCCTCCATTTTTTTTGGTCACTCAAAACGGGCACTAGAACTTTTAATTTCCGTTCCAATGAGCCCTCACACGATATTCTAGGACAATTGGGTCGATACGATTACCCCTGGGGAAAAAAAAAAAAACACAACAACAAATAAACACGCATCCGTGATCTTTCTTCTGGCAAAAAATGAAAAATTCCACATTTTTGTAGATAGGAGCTTGATACCTCTACAGTAGGGTTCTCTGATACGCTGAATATGATGGTGTGATTTTCATTAAGGTTCTTTAATTTTTAGGGGGTCTTTCCCCCTTTTTTCGAAAATCAGCCAAATTTTCTCAGGCACGTAACTTTTGATGGGTAAAATTAAACTTAATGAATCTTTTATATTTGAAATCAACATTAAAATCTGATTCTTTTGATGTATCTATTGGTATCAAAATCCCGTTTTTTTAGAGTTTCGGTTACTATTGAGCCGGGTCGCTCCTTACTTACAGTTCGTTACCATGAACTGTTTGATACATAAACAGCCCAACAATTTGTGTGTGTTTTCACTCTCTCTCTCTCTTTTAATATTTCACTTCCTCTCATACTCTCACTTAGTCTTTTTTTTTATTTCTCTTAATATTATCAGGGTGTATCATATTATTTGTATTTATAGACAAAGGCCACTATGTGGCTCTTAATTTCTCTGGATCCTGTTGAACTTAATTCACACGTCTATTTTTTTATCTTTTTTCTTTTTTTTAGTTAAATTGAGACTTTAACCTATCTTTACCACACTGTTAACAGTAATGAAAGACAAATCGGGAGGTCATCGGATGCCTAAACTCTAAAAAAAAAAATGACAACAATATATACGTCATATATTGTCATTACATACGTCAATATATCAAGGCCGTATCCAGAGGGGGGGAGGGGGGTTACCCGGTTTGAACCCCCCCACCCGTGAAATTTTTTACCGAGTCGAAAATTAGTATAAATACCAGTAAAGACCAAACCTTACCAGAAAAAAGATACTATAAAAAAATCGGGAAAAAATCGGGTAACCCCCCCCACCGAACAAAAATCCTGGATACCTGCTTGCAGTACATACGTCGTATATACTTCATATATACAATATATACGTCTCATTTTACAGTGAGTTAAATTGTGTAAATACTCTCAGTTTAGTTACCCACGGAAACCTGTTACTCTAAGAAAAATTACGTAATTCTACAAAATGAGGTGAAATACCCTCATAGAAAGGGGGCCACTGACTAAAATTACGCAATAAATTTTGAAATGTGAGGAAACTTTGGTACTTCTATCCAACTAAAATACGATAACACATTTTGACCGTTTCTCAAAAAATGATGGTCACAAATAATTATTTTTCTAGCAAATATGGTATCAAGTTGGTATTAGTTGAAAATAATTAGAAGAAAGTGTTTAAGTTAACTTGTATCTATAGATTTTTCATGCATCCACTGTGCCGTCCTCGGCAAAAACCTAGCATCTGCAATCTGCAGCTTCAAAATCTTGAGAAAAGGACAATTTTTTTAATAGGGATGGGAGAAATATATAAAGATACAAAAATTCTTCAGTAAGTTTTTAGCAGTTCTATTTCATCCTGTCTTGGCAGCTCTGTTTTCAACTAGACATATATAGAAGGTTTTGTAATTTAAGCGTGGACTTACTAAGTCTTGGCTGGTGAAAACTGTTGAACTCTGCTTGAAACTCCGTAAGTATTAATTGCTGTCTCAGATAGTATGGCGGATAGAAAACATGAAACAAAAAGTACGTCACTGAGCGTCCAGAAAATAATTTCCAAAAAACGGAGAACAATACAAATGAAACACAAAACTTAAAAAGGGCGAAATGGATTATTTTTGAACAGACTAAAGTTGCAGCAACCTGTTTTGTTTTAAGGGACAAGTTGTTGTTTCTTATTCTGGAAGAAAATAAGTGAACATAGGCCATTTCAGCCAACCCTGATACTTTTTTGTAGATAATGGATTTGGCAGCGGATGGCCGAATTTTTTAATAAGTAATATTTAGTAGGGGTACCAATTCTACAATAGTAAGCATGGGTTTCAATCAACAAAAAAAGGGGGGCAAAAAACTTTTTTTATCTGGGGACAATTTTGTAGCTATTTTTCAATGAAAATATCAACAAAAACGTTTTTAAAATTAACGGAGGAAAAAAAATACAGAAGGGCTAATTGCCCCCTCTCCCTATGGATGGCCCCGATATGTAGGCTTGTCCTCGGTCTTGTCACGGTGAGGCTTGTTTACATGTAACTTCTTCACCAGAAATTGATCCCTAAAGTAAGTTACTGAGAGTAACGAAAATTACTATCAACAACGGAATAAAAGACAGAAGAAAGTCAAAACTAAAAAGGATGGTATAGTTTATCTTTGAAGAACCTAAAATTGCGTTAATCCAATTTTCTCTGAAATGCAAGTTTTTATTTCCCAGGAGGGTAGGATTTACCTTCTCAATGAATTGAATACGCCCTTATTTCAGAAGCAATTGAATGACAAAGCCAAATATTGAATCGAATTTAAAGCCAAGAATTCGTTTTTGCTGAAGTTTTTATTTTTATCCTTTCCCAAGCTTTGGAGTGTCTTTTATTTCCCAGAAATCAGTGCAAGTGCCTTATAAATCAGCCAACTTTCTGTTTGAAGTTGTTCTGACAAACAGCTTACAATGACTAACACTTTTTCCAATATAAGCAAAGTTGAGACAAAATAGGCCATGTCAAGTGTCGCTGCATGATATCAAACAGTTCGTGGTAACGAACTGTTAGTAAGGAGCGACCCGGCTCAATGGTAACCGAAACTCTAAAAAACGGAATTTTGATACCAATAGATACATCAAAAGAATCAGATTTTAATTCTGATTTGAAATATATAAGTTTCATTAAGTTTAACCTTACCCATCAAAAGTTACGCGCCTGAGAAAATTTGGCTGATTTTCGAAAAAAGGAGGAAAGACCCCCTAAAAGCTTTAGAACCTTAATGAAAATCCCACCATCATATTCAGCGTATCAGAGAACCCTACTGTAGAGGTTTCAAGCTCCTATCTACAAAAATGTGGAATTTTCCATTTTTTGCCGCAAGAAAGATCACGGATGCGTGTTTATTTGTTTTTTTCTTCTTTCTTTTCCCCAGGGGTAATCGTATTGACCCAGAGGTCCTAGAATATCGTAGGAGGGCTCATTGGAATGGAAATTAAAAGTTCTAGTGCCCTTTTTGAGTGACCAAAAAAAATGGAGGGCAACTAGGCCCCCTCCCACGCGCATTTTTTTCTCAAAGTCACCCAATTAAAATTTTGAGATAGCCATTTTGTTCAACATAGTCGAAAATTTAATAAATATGTCTCTTAGGATGATTTAATCCCCCACAGTTCCCAGGGGAAGGGCTGCAAGTTATGAACTTTGCCCATTGCTTACATATTGTATTGGTTATTATGAAGTATACAGACATTTTCAGGAAGGATTTTTTTCTGGTGGGGGGGCTGGAGGAGGGGGTCACTCGGGAGAATCTTTCCTTAGAGGATGTTTCTTTGGGGTAAGGGACATTTCTATGAAGGGGGCGCCGGATTTCCAAGCATTATTTAAAAAACGATCAGAAATTAAATTTAAAAAAACAACAAGTCTTTTCAACTGAAAGTAAGAAGAAACATTAGAACTTAAAACGAACAAAGATTATTATGTTTATGAGGGGGTTCTCCCCCAAGTCAATATCTCGCTCGTTACGCTACAGTTTTTTTTATTGATTTCAACAGAGATATATATTCTAATTAAAAGGCCTTTGTGATTAAGGGGTTTGTGTATAAAATTTTTTTTTTAAGTCTTAACGTAAAGAGCGTGGTATTGACTAAGGGGAGAACCCCCTCATATACGTAATAACATATACGTAATAAAAAAAACAATAAAAAAAAATAAGCGATACAGCTCAATTGTAATCGAAACTTTTAAAAACGGAATTTTGAAGTCAATAAATCTATCAAAAGAATGGGCTTATAATGCTGATTCTAAATATATAAATTTTATTAAGTTTAGTATTACTCATCAAAGGCTACGAGCCTGAGAAAATTTACCTGATTTTTTTAAGAGGGGGGAAAGATCCCCTACAAGTGAAAAAATTTTAATGAAAATCACACCGTAAGATTCAGTGTATCACAAAACCCTATTACATTGGTTTCAAGCTCATATCTGCAAAAATCTGCAACTTTGTATTTTTTGCCAGAGGAAAAATATACGAATATAGAAGTTCGTTACGTAAGTTAATTTGAAAATCACGTCAGAACCAAATTTAGAGACAGTCATTTAGCAAAAGAAAAATAAAATTTTTATGCAAATTTTGTTTATTAATTCAATGACGGTGAGCCAAAATAAAAGCTGCATTAACTAAAAAACGATCAGAAATTAAATAAAAAACACAAGTTTTTTAAACTGAAAGTAAGGAGCGATATTAAAATTTAAAACGAACAAAAATTATTCCGTATATGAAAGGGGCCTGCCCCTCCTCAACGCCTCGCTCTTTACGCTAAAGTTTGACTCTGTCTCACAACTTTATTTTTGAAAACAATAAAAAACTTTAGCGTAAAGAGCGAGGCGTGAGGAGGGGACAGCCCCTTTCATATACGGAGCCCCTTTCTTTGGTCACATTTTTTGCCCTGGGACGCCCATTTAGAAATGATTTTGTTTAATAAGTAGAAACGGATTATCGTTTCTAGTTATAACACCTTTATTGTGGTCGGATCCTATTATTATCTCCCTCGTTCAGCCATCAGCCTGATCCAAGAGATGATCTCATCGTAAGCGTTCTCGTCAGGGCGTTCTTTTGGCCATGAGTTTAACGTCAAATGTCCTTTGCAAGTACTGAAAGAGATAAAACTAAAGCTTGGAATCCATTTTAGGCATTTTCCACCACAAAATGACATTTTAATCCGAACAAGGCAAAATACTATCGAACAAAATTGTGGGAAAATGGATCATCTTAGAAATATCGAACAGCTATTTATCTAACCTCAAATTCGTCCCTAAACATAGATTTCCTCAATATTCAAAGCGAGGCTGTGAAGCAGTGGCGGATCCAGGGGGCGAGGGGGTGTGCTCCCCCCTCCCACCTAGCGTAGTCTAAAGTAGTTTAATTTACTTAATTAACTCAAGTTTGCGTTAATTAAACTTGCTCCATACGCAAGTTTATCGAATAAACCTATTTTGCGCCGTCCCCCTAACATTGTTTTTATCGAATCAACATATTTTGCCCCCCCCCTCCCCTAAAAAAATCCTAGATCCGCCCCTGCTGTAAAGACTATTTGGGGTTTCAGTTCCTTTCCTCTCATATGTATAAAGCTTTAATAAGAAAACACAAACAATTAATTATTTCCAAACGAAATTAAACGGCAATTTTAAAAAATTATTAATAAAATAAAGAGGAAAATTAACCAAAAACCATCCCATACTCTATAGATGGTTACTACACTTGATTTTTTTTTTTTTTTTTATCTCAATGTTCTAGAGTGAATTAAGAAGGGTCATGTCTACCATTTTCATTTTGAGGGCTATTAATTGCCATCACCAACCTGGTAGAGAAAATTTCCTGGCTAGGGGTACTTAGATAGACTTAGGTCTTCCCACACCGGTTGCTGCAAAAAGTGACAACGGTGCCTCTTCATGATGACTTCTTCCAACCTTTAACCAAGATCTTCAAGGGATGACCTAGACAGTGCAGTATCTATATGGCTAGGGACAAGATGAAAAACGTATTTTTCTTTTACTAGAATAGTACCATTTCTTTGAAAACTGCAAAATTGTGCATTTTATTGACATTTTTTTCTCCCTTGTCCGCTCGTATGGGAGCCCCTGCATGTAACTAACAAGAACCATATCAATTTAATATCACAAACTGAGTAACTTTCCTGTTTATTTGAGATTATGAGCATGAAGTACAAAACAAAAAGCTATTTTTGCCGATTTGAAACTAGCATAAATGGTTATTTCAATGAAAATCGCTCAAAAACAATATACATTTAATATATAGAGATCAGTTTTAAACAAAAAATACAAATTAAAATCACAGCATAGATTTGTACGACAGCGAATGCTAAGTGAAGGTCGTATAATTGTTTATGTAAATCTTTTGCCTCACTTGTCCGGAACTCCTCTTCGAATATCATACCTTTGGATTTTTTGTCTATCCCTTTGTGGAGTCGCATTTCTTCCAGATCTGAATTTCTGATTGGACTGTATATTTTTCTTGGGCTGTATCCAACATCAACTTCAAAATTCATCTGTTGGTAAGAAGCTGGTAAACAAATTCCTTCCGACCAAAATTGACCATCAGGGCAAAGAAAGTTAGGACCCTCCGTTTCATCTATATGCTCGGGCTCGCTGTCTTTGTTATTACTTGGCACAGGGAAAGATGTTTCAAGAAAAGCTTCATTGATGAAGCATCTGCCAGAAATACAAGAATTTCCATTTGGACACTGCTTAGTGAGGTTACATTTGTCTCCTCTCTGGTTATTTGTTGGACGCCCAGTGCTTGAACTAATAACAACTGAAACAGAAAAAATACCGCTAAATAAAAATGGTAGTCTATAGCATGACTAAAAAGAGTGAGATGGTGGGGAAAAATAATCCTACTTCCTTATAAGGAAAGTATTTGTTTATATTTAGGAATCTATTTGAAAAAAGAAATTTTATCACAAACTCAACTCACATTTTTGGATAAAACAAAAGAAAGAAAGAAAAAAAAACAAAAAAAGGCCAGTAGTTCGAAAAAAAGTAAAAACATTCGACATAAAAACTTAAAATGGATTAAAGTACACAAGAGTTTACAAGATTTTTAATATTTCTATAAAAAAAATTTATAAACTCAAAGATAATCTGATTTGTGATGAAATTCTAACTGTCAGAGGGTGTAAATTCACAAAAGTTTGAATGTGGCATGGCAAAACGTGTGTTTTTAAACCTAGACTGGTTACCTTTTTTTCAGCCAAAATACAAAGAAGACGTTTTGTAGAATATTTTTTCATGTCGAATGTTTTTGCCTTTTTTTTAATTATTGATCTAACTTTTATTGTTGTCTTTTTTTTTGTTCCTTTTATTTACCCCGATTTTTCTTATAGCTAAAGCAAAAAAGGACATTTTTTAGTGAATATACAATTTTTTTCAACACCGAGGAGGGGAAGAAGTTATTAGGAGCGATTACCCCTACCCCCCCCTCCCCCTATTGGCACCTCTTCAAAAAGCTGAAAATAAAAGTTGCGTCTACTCGAACACAACAGACAATTGGTAAGAAGAGGAAAATAAGATAAGATATTTATTTCAAAAAAAATCATTATCACAAGCCCCAAAGGGCCGAATCCGAAATTCGGAGTCAAAAATATTCTTTAAAAAACACGAAATCTGGCAAGAAATGCAAAAATTATGAGGAACTGCAGCTTAAGCAAGTGATTTTTAAACACTTGCTTAAATATCTCAGGGATGAAAATCTGCATTATTCCTGAGAAGGACTTGAAAAGAGGGTATGTACATTGGTGTAAACATATATAACCATATATACAAAATTAGTTTGGTACTTTTTTGGAACTTCATTTCAACCTCTGCTGAAGTGCATTCGTTAGGCTAAAAGGTCGTTGTATGAAGTCAATTTTTCTTTCTACAAACCAAACGAGATTATGTGACATAAGCAAATTGTCTTCTCAAAATTCAACTGTGGCAAGTATACGGTTCAGATTAAATAACCTGAAGGCTTTTATCATAAATTAATAACTTTAAAAGGAATTATGTTTAAATGCAATAAGGTTCTTCGGAACCTTATAGAATCGCCCTATTTCGTCCTTCACAAGCTTTTGTATTTTGTGTGGCCAAACTGTTCAGAATCAATTCGGCGCACACTGACACAGGATGCACATTATTTATGCTGTACGTTCATTGATTATAGACAGCCTTTTGCTTAACAATTAGTAAGAGCTTATAGGTTTGCTTTTTTTTAAACTAACCTCTCGTTAGCTTTGTGAATGCTTAACACATCTAAGATCCCCTATTAACTATTGTCAAAATTGCTTCGGATGCCCCCTGTAGTGCTGGAAAAATTTGCTAACGGGCCCATTTGTCCTGAGGCTTTCGGCCGACTCCGAGCCTTACAAAATGACATTTTTGGCACCGAATGTCCTTAAGAGAAACAATATTTGATGTTTTAGATTACAATATCATGAAGTTTTTTTCGCTAATAAAGCAATGCACACGGGATATAAGCTGAGGGGAGAGGGCTAAGGGCCGGGCATTCCTTAGAATTCTATTTTGTGAGTTGGTAGATACCTTGAAATATTTTATATATTGGGGCCCCGAAGAATCTTCTTCGTTCGTACCTGCAATGAAAATCAAAAAAGCAGAGATTTTTCGATTGGAAATTCTAAGAAGAGAAGTATTGCTAGAAGTGTAGATTTATTTTTTAAGAAAAATTTCAAGAATATTATTGACCATTCACTTATCTGCCTCAAAGCTCCTTGTAAAATTTAGTACGTTTAAAAAAAATAAAACGAAGAATTAGGGAAAAAAATGAAGGAGAATTTAAATATAACGTGAAGTTAAAAGCTATAGATACTTAATAGTATTATTACATGCACTGCAAGGTACTTTCTTCCAATATTTGGGTAAGAAAAGACTGAACTTATGCTGTGGGAAAAAAATACAATGAATAAAAAAAGTAGATAATTTCGGAGACCACACTGCCTTTCCATGACGATAAATAAAACAAATAAGGATAAAATCCTTTTAATAGACATTGTTTGATAGAAACCCACAAAAATACCAGATATTTCTGGCATAAGGCCAGAAATATTTAAAGCATAAAGAATCTATTTCTTTGGGTTTAAAGCAAGATTCTAAGTCTGAAGATTTTACTTCAGCCCTTTCAGAACATATTTTCAATTTTCCAGACCATTTTATTTTGTTCGATAATGTCTCTTTGATTTCTAGGGATCAGGGTTTAAAGCAAAGTTTTCGTGAAACTCTTGAAATAAAGAAAATATTATTCAAGAATATTGCTTTGAATTGTGATGCATGTGAATTTGGGCTGAAGTCTATCTACGATAATTTATTAAAATCTGACAGAGTAAAGTTCAATTCATCCAATGTAGTTGACCTCTGTCCAAGTGTTATATCATTGAACGCTAATGAACCGAATCCAAGAAGGTCAAAGAGGCTAGCTTCCGCCTTTGCTTTGAAAAAATTAGAGAAGTAAACAATATGTATTGTTTTGTTTTTTTATTTGATTTTGTATATAAGCTATTGTTTTAAATTGTTTTAGTTTAGTTTTACTACTGATGACGTTCACTGCATATGTGACCGAAATATCTGGTATTTTGTGACTTTCTATCAAACACTGTTTATTAAAAGGATTTTATCCCTATTTGAACTTTTGTTTATAAAAAAAAAGTGTTATCAAGAACTCACGCAAAGCAACAGCGAGCATAGAAGAAAATGTATCTATCTCCATTGCGGCTAAAATTCAAACTGTGCATATATTTTAGAGTTAAAGCTTTATATCTCACTAAAAAATTAAACAATGGACTATTAAATCACGTACAGTATCTTTTTTTTTTATTATCAGATTTCAGGAAATGTTTTGAATGCATGTCGACAATTTTTTTTTTATATGACTAAGCTTTTTCTTAAATGTTGTTTTTTTTTCAGTAAGAAAAGTCATTTGGAAACAATCTTAATTAATAATTGGTAAATATATGCATAGAATTAAGCACACAGAGACAGCATGATTATTTTATATTCAGTTAACTTGATTCATTTCTTTGTTTGTTTTTTTTACTTCAAATGAAAAAAAGAATTTTATTAACAAAAGTAAAGAGCGAAGCTATGTCTTGAGCAGAGCAAAGAAAAAAGACTAACAGAAATTCTAATGAACAGTGCACTAAAAACTAATAGAGACAGGTATTCAACTTAATAAAAAAAAATGAAACTAATACGAACTTATAATATACCAAAAATAAAACTGATATTCAACTCAAACTGAAAACGAACAGTAACTACAAAATATATTAACTGGAATGTTGTCTTTTCAGGCTAAAAGAACGTTTAGGCCTTAAACGTTTAGGATACAGTTTAAAAAAAATAGATATGAAAAGACAGATATTAAAATTAAATGAAACAGATATTAGACTTGATAAAAAGCTATAGCGGAAAGAAATTGATAGATATATGAACTGAGATGTCCTCCCCTTTTACCCCAATTATAGCTAAAAAAAAAGCAGATATTAAAATACAGAGATTAAAGTTGAAAGAAACAGATATTTGACTTAATATAAAACGAAACCCATGACGAACTTAAAATGTACCCAAAATAAAATTGGTATTCAATTAAAGCTGAAAACGATCAGAAATTACGATATATATGAACTGGGAAGTCGCACCCCTTACACTCCAATTATAGCACTAGTGTCATTTGCGCTTTACTGAATCCAATATCTATTTACATGTTTCAAAACGAAAGCAAAATAAGAAAAATGGATTTTTATCAAGGCCGTATCCAGAGTGAAGGATTTACTTGGCTTTAGCAGAACCCCCATCTCTTGCCCAAAGATTAAATTCTGATCGTAAAAAGGCGACAAAAATCCAAAACAAAAATGTTGATGAATTTCGTAAGGTTTTTGTAACCCCCTCAAACAAAACATACAAAACAAAGCACCAAGAGTAAAGGGTGCTACTGGGCTTCATCAGCCCCCCCCTCCGCCTTGCCCAAGGTTCAATTTTACTCATTAAAAGCTACAAAAATGCATAGAAACAAATTCTGATGCGTGTTATAAAGTTTTTTTGTGAAACCCCCTCCTCAAAAAAAATCCTAGATATAGCCGTATAAAAATTAAACTGTTCAAAATACATAGTTTTTTCAATGAAATACAGTTTAGAATCTTTAAAACGAAAGAAAAACAAAAGAAAAAGCCATTTTCTTTGTAAATATTGATTAACCCTTGGACGTCATTTTTCTTTGTTACGTTGTTGTTGATGTTATAACAAGATAAAAAATAGATTAATTTTTCAATTCTTTATGAAATAAAACTGCAATAATCAAAATTTAAAATTCCAATAACAATCGAAATGAGAGAATTATTTCATGTCTAAATTTTTCTTTTTCGGTCTATTTCATTTAAACATATAGAGCAATGGTGCCTAAATTACATTTTGAAAATGAATTGTTTTATTTTTTAAAAGGAATCCATTTTATTGTTTGATTTTAAGTTTTACAATGATAAATCTATTCGGCTCTTTTATATATTTTAAAGAAACATGTTTAGAGCGAATAAATCATTAATGGAACTTTAATGTTAGACTGAATATTATAAAATATAATCACATTAATTTCGAGAACTTTCGTTAATCGATTTATTTCTGAATGTTATCATGATAAAAAAGAAAAAATTAAAATGTAAATTGCTTTCAGTAAAGCGCGAATGACACTCGCGCTATGATTCGGTTAAAAAGAGGAAGACTTCTCAGTTCATATATCTAGTAATTCCTGTTCATTTTGTAATAATTTCTGAGCATTATAAGTTCATTATTGATTTAAATTTTAAGTCTGATGTCTGTTTCTTTTAAGTTTTATTTTTGTTCTGATAAATATTTGTTAGTTTTTTGCGGGGGGAGGGGGTGTAATAATTTCTGAGCATTATAAGTTCATTATTGATTTCAATTTGAAGTCTGATGTCTATTTCTTTTAAGTTTTAGTATTGTTCTGAAAAATATTTGTTAGTTTTTTGCGGGGGGAAGGGGTGCTAAAGAAATAGCTTTTCTCTTTACTTTTGTTTAAAAAAACGTGTTCTTTGTTATTCAATCCTTCTTCCCTTTTAATTCATTTCTGTAGAAAAGAAAAATAAAAAGACAGAAAAAGAACTAAAAAATGCCTTGATAATGATTGGGTAATTTATTATTTTATTTGAAGGCCCTAATTGAATGAGCAATTAATATTGAGCTATCAGTAAGGGCCAAAATTAAAATCAGAATCTATGCAAAAAAATTTCGTAATGCTAAATCCTGCATGCAAAAAAAGGTCAAAATACATAATTTAAAATCAATGCCCTGGGGGCTGTTGGGGCATTGCATCCCAGGAGGCATAGCTACTAAAGCTTTTCAGTGTGTTGACCAATTTTTGTTTTGATTTGATTAGTAATAAGAACATGAAGCATCTAAAAAGGTTAAGGGGGTTTGGTTACCCTCCAATCACTTTTGACTCTTCAAAAAGTACTAGAACTTTCAAGTTCCAATCGAATGAGTCCCCTTCAAAGATTACACGGCCACACTTTCCAAAAAAAACATTATGTGAACAATGGGCAACTAGCATAGCTTAGAGCCCTGCCCCGAAGGTTGGGGGAATTATCAAATCAAGAAAACTAGTTATTTGACCCTCATTTTGAGCAAAATTGTTATTTCAAAGTTTTGATCATAAGCCTTCGGTAGAACAGGGGTCAAGAGTTGTGGCGGATCCAGGGGTGGGGCGAGGGGGTGGGCGCCTCCCTAACGTAGTCGCAAGTAATGTAATTTACTTAATTAACTCAAGTATGTGTTAAATAAGCTTGCTCCTAACGCTAGTTTATCCGATCAACCTTTTTTGCACCCCCCCCCCCCTTAAGAAATCCTGGATCCGCCCCTGGTCAAGAGGGGCTGATTGTCCTGCAATCACTTTTGACTCTTTAAAAGGGAACTAAGAGTCCCTTTAAAAGGGACTCTTTAAAAGGGAACTAGAACTTACAATTTCAAATCGAGTGCGCCTCCTCCAAGGCTCATACGGCCACCCTTTCCATAATCACCTTATACTTCATCAATAAACGGCTTTAATAACTTACAGTCGTCGCCCTGGGGGCTTTGAGAGATTTGGTCAACCCAGGAGGCATAGTTATTTCATCTTTGAACTATCTGAACAAAATAGCTGGCTCAAAATTTTGATCGGATGCGTTTGAGAAAAAAAGGACATGGAGGGGGTTAAATGCCCTACGGCCACTTTTAAATCTCACAACAGGAATTCGAACTTTCTGTTCCCAATCAAATCAACCCCATCCAACGTTTACACAAACACCCCTTCTATACAAAGTTTTTGTTTATTATGGGTTACTAGTCTAGCTTAAACCCCTTGCACTGAATATTCTGAAGGAGGGGGGGGGGTCCCCAAAGACATAATTACTGGACCTCGAATGGGCTCATTTTTATAAGTTTCAATGAAAACTTCTATGCGAAATGCCTTGGTTAGAAAAAATATATGAATAATACATTGCATGTCCACTTTGCTCTTCACTTAGGCAGCGCTTTTGTGCTGCCTATGGTAGTTAACCCTGGTAGAAATTTTGCTAACAACTGTAAAGACATATTGCTCTTAAACAGTTCTGTGAGCCAGCTATTTTAGGGGGATTACAAAGATTACCCAGCCACCCCTACTTAGTTGAGAATAAAACTATTTCATGGGTAGAGGATGTGATTGAGTGAAATGGACTAAGCATAAAGCAACCCCCCCCCCCTGTCATTCTCTTTTGGAAATGATAGTTTATGTTGTAAATTCCTATTATAGAGCAGCATATTTGATATCCTTGTTTTATGATTTTCTTGAATATTTAAAAATTACGTCCCTTGGTTCTTTAGCTTTTCATTTTTTAGAAATGTCGTATTTTTGCAGGCTTTAGCTTTTCATTTTTTAGAGATGTTGTATTTTTGCAGGCTTTAGCTTTTCATTTTTTAGAAATGTTGTATTTTTGTAGGCTGATCTTTATGCTGGAGCCTTATTTATCCAGTTAGCCATTGGGAACACTAGTGAAGAAAGTTTATATTTATCAATTATTTTCTTACTCGCAATAGCTGCACTCTTTACTATTGCTGGAGGTTTGTCAGCAGTTATATGGACAGATTTTGTTCAAACGATACTCATGCTAATTGGTGCATTTATTCTTATGGGAATTAGTAAGTATATTTTACGCATATAACCAGGAGCAGATATATAACTAATATTGAGGGAAATTGCACAAAATTGGTACCCCAATCCCTCGATCCGCAGCTGGCTGTAACTACAATTGCTGACTTAGAAAGTTGAAATTTAGTTGTGTTTCTTTTACGTGGAGGGGTAATTGTAAGGTTCCACTCCCAGTTCACAATAAATACTAAAACAACAAATCCTTACTTTTTTCTTACCATCATAACTCCATTAAACACTCTTCGCCAGGCGTCTTTAAGTTGATCGAAGCTTTATTGGTTTTTAAGTGAACTATGTAGAATTTATAAATTTTTGTTTTCGTTGTACTCATATGGTTTACCATTTTTTCTTTCTTGCAACGATGCGATGGCGGAAATTCGTTCAATACTAAATACGATGAAAATTATTTAAGAGACGAAACTTTGAAAACAATTTTAAGTGACTAAACAAAATTAATATATAATCATTTTTAAGTCCCTGACCAAGGCATCCTTAAAATCTTTAAAATCGCGTACACGAGTATAAAAATAAAAATTTTGAAGTTAAATTTTTATTTTGGACGGAGAGGGAAATCATACAATTACCGATGTCAAGAGCTGAATATTATTTTTTTAGGGTTTGGTAGGAGGCTGTAGAAAAGTTGTTTCCATTAAATAGAAAGAATTGACAACTGGTGTCCTCGTTCCAGAATTGAAATACTAAAAATATTTGATTTTGTTGCTACATATTAGTCTTTTTTCTTAGTCTTCCTTTTCTTTCTCCCTTTGCCACTTATCGTTTCTCTTTTTTGATTCTTTCTTCTCGACCCTAACACGTTTGAGGGAATTAAGTTATTTTGATCGTCAGGTAATATAAAAAAAGGAACTGGTCTATTTATCAATAATGCTTTTGCTTAAAAAAGAGTAAAAATATTATTGGAGGTAATGGTGCTCGTCCGGAGTTAGTTTCCATGCAAATTGGTGCATGAAGAGCGACCTACACGTGCCTCTGGATATCTGGCTAGCCACCAGAGAACCAAATACATCGAGGGATGGTTCGGTTGGTAGCCCTCCTCCTGAAACTCCTATTGCTACGAATGGAACCAGAAATTCAGCCTCGGATACATCATCTCAAACCCCGTCTTGATCCCAGACCGCCCACAAATAATTACCTCCGAATATCATTGACCAAGGTGGCATTAATGTGGCCACCTGGAATGTTCTGACACTGAACCAATCCAGTCCAAAGGTTCTATTAGCCAGAGAATTAAAAAATATAAAGTTACAATTGCTAGAATCACTGAAACACATCTATCTGGTGATGCTGAAGAATACATTTGTGAAGGGCGCACACTACTTTGGTCTGGTGATCACCAGAAACGAGGAGGCGTTGGCCTAGTGCTGAACAGTGCAGTACGCAATGCCCTCCTGTCATTCGCAACAGTAAAACCCACACTCCCGAGAGCCTGTTGCGCCCCCACAAATGAAGCCGAGGAAGAAGATAAGGATGACTTCTCTACCCTTTTAAGTTCTGAGCCCTCGTCAGTACCTCCCCACGACCACCTCCTCCTTCTAGAAGATATGAATGCTAAAACTTGAAATGAGTCTGTCATGTGGGATTTTGCTGTTAGACCCGCAACAGTAGATAGCCTAAGCGACAACGAAGACAGAATGCTGAACTGCTGTCTCGCCCCAAATCTTGCCATTGCAAACACATCGTTTCAGAGACCCAACATAGCCAAATACACCTGGTACAGCAATGATGGATCAACGAACAAGATGCTCAACTACATCATCATACGCCGGCGATGGCTGTCGTCTGTAGAGAATTGTCACACATACCGAGGTGCCGAATTTGGGAACACCGACCATCGACTTGTTGCAGCCAAAATCAGACCTTGCCTAAAAGCTACAAAAACCAGCCAGACACCTCGGAAAATTTATACCAACCGTATCCAGCAGGACCCTGCTTTGGCTAAGCAGTATCAGGTCAAAACACCCAACAGATTCGAGGTTCTTACGCAGTGCGATGATAGTGAAGGCGTATGGAAGGTCTTCTAAGAGAATTCTGTTGCAGCTGCATCTAGAGTTGCAGCGTCACAAAAAAGACTGGATCAGCAACAAGTCCCTCGCCATTATTGATCGCAGACGGGAAGCCCGCTTTCGCGGGGACATGCAAGCGTATAGGTAGGAATAGACAGGATATGGGCAGGGTATAGGCAGGGTAATAGGGTATGGGCAGGGTGATAGGCAGGGTAGGAATAGAGCTACGAGGTACCGTCATTATTATATTGACAGGAAGGGTTGTTGCCTCCAAGGAGAGAGTTAAGAGCTTTTCTAGCCGTAACCCAAGGTGGGTACATTTGGCCTTAGAAAGTTGCTATTTGACCACTCGATCGCGTTATCATATCCTGGGACAGGGTATACTGTAAATAGGGTGGTACCAAACCCGATTTTTGCAGAGCCGGTGTGGTAGACACGGGCATAGCATTATAATTTGCGGCCGGGGCTTTCCCCTCCAATAAGTGGTGACACCCGTATATTTCCACGCCAGTGGCGTTGTGGCCTACCAGTATAACACTGGTGGCAAAACACCACGAACAGTGGTGCCAGCGGTAGCTAGCACTACGAACAGCCATTAAATAAAGAGCGTAACAACATGCTGCACAAAGACTGTAAGATCTTCATTGACAATAAAGCACGCGAGCTCCAAGAGGCCACCAAAAAAAAGACATTCGAGCCACATATAAAATCCTTCCAGAGGTCGTAGTTCAATACACTCAAACTACATCGTATCTCCGTAACGCCAGTGACGAGAATATTTATGACCAATCACATTGCCTCTGACAGTGGGAACACCACTTCGAGAAGCTACTAAACTCAGACCTACTTGACAAAATGGAACACCAGATTACTGCTGCTGCTGATAATCCTACACCTGCCCCCAATGGCACTAAATTGACAGCAGAAGAAATTGAAGCAGCAGTATGAAAGCTGAAGAACAACAAAGCACCGGGAGTGTGTGGCCTGACATCAGACCTCCTTAGAAATGGCGATCCCTCCATGACCTTCTGGCTACAAGTGCTGTTTGATACTGTGTGGCGCTCTGAAACGATACCATCAGACCGGGAGACGGGCTTACTTGTTCCAGTCTACAAGAGGAAAGGAAGTAAAGCAGAATGTAATAACTATCGTGGAATAATGCTGCTCTCGGTACCCGTAAAACTTTTCACCATGCTGTTTCTCAAGCGGGCAACAAAGTACCTCCATTGTATGGGTTGTAGGTCCACCACTGAGCAAAGCTATACAATTAGACATCTGATAGAGAAAACTCTAGAAGAAAAAAGGAAGGCATACATTGCCTTCGTCAATTTTCGATCTGCTTTCGACACTGTCAGTAGACAGTCAATTTGGCTGATCCTTCAATCTACTGATGTACCTAAGAAAATTGTCAATCAGTTCAAAGAACTTTACAATAAGACCAAAAGTGCTGTCATTGTAAATGGCTAGCTCTCATCACATTTCCTAATTAGAAATGTTGTTCGGCAGGGCTGCGATGCTGCTCCCAAACTCTTCAGCTGCATCAAGGACCATTTTCTCCACAAAACACTGCTGACGTATCCGTTTGGCATTGATTTTGCTGTAAGAGCTATGTCAGATGTTGACTTTGCTGACGGTGTTGCATTGGTATGCGAAAATCTCACTGACATCAGGACTGCCCTGGAAACGCTAGCATCTGTTACAGAAAAACTTGGTGTAAATGTAAACTGGACCAAGATCAAAATATTGCCTGTAGACAAGACAACATGCAACCCCCTGAAAACTATAGAAGTATTTGGCCAAGTATTTTGGCCACCTACCTTGGTTCATTTGTTTGCCCAAAAGAAAATCTAGATGCAGAGATATCAGCGATGGTGGCAAAGGCGAACACCGTTTTCGGCCGCATACTGAGGACAATATTCCACAAGCTTAGATCAGCCGTTTCACGAAAGCTTGCATTTACTCTGTCCCAGTAGCAAGTGTTCTGTTGTACTCTTCAGAGACTTTGCCTTTGACTCAGTCGCAGATGATGAAGGTAGATGCTGTCCAGACAAAACACCTTCGCAAAATCGAACACCTTAGGTAGCTCGACAGGCTATGGAACATGGATATCCTCCGGTCTTTTAAACTACCACCACTGTCCAAACAGATTGAGTGCCGCTCGCTGCGTTGGTATGGTCATTTAATTCGCCTACCCACTGAAACACTTTTTCATCTTATATTTGACTTCGATCCAACTGCAAACGGCTGGAAACGCCCCAGAGGTAGACCACGTATGAGATGGGCGGATACCATCTGCGAACGACTCACAGCGTGGGGAATTGACCCAAGCGAAGCTCCTACCCTTGCCTAAAACAGGCCATTCTGGAGACGACTAATGGCGCTGATGTCGGATTCCGTCTACGCTGGCGACGCTGCCGAGCAAGAACTTTAAGTCAAGTCAAGTAAGTCAAGTTACAAAAGGCACTAGATTTAGCAGCATTTTTTTTCAAATGAACCCTTAAACACCTCTCTGTGATATTTTAATATCCCTCTAGTAAGTACGTGAGTAAATTACACACACAAGCGAAACACAGCATATGATATAAAAGATGCAATGAAATCACCTCTGATGAATAACAATACTATCGGATGCAATTAAGAAGAAAATCAACGATACATTCACTACACTTTTCAAACCTTAAAGCAAGTTCTTTCATTTTCAACGTAATATTAAAAACTCTGTATTTCTTAACAATGTAAGTATTCCTGATCCGTGAGGGAAGGCCAAGAAAAACCTTACAATATCTAAAGAACCGTCCATGGATTATAAGGCATTCAGTCTTATTATATTCACTTTTCGCGCAGGATTCATTGGAGTCTATTTATTCTATATAAACTATCTAATCTATTTAATTTTTGTATTCAATAACTTCCTCGCTTTTTTTCTTCTCGTCTCGCCGTAAGTTAGTAAGTGACTGTTTTCTTTGAATAAGTGACTCGTATGTCTTCTTCCTTTTATCAGGCCAAGGAGCCTTTTAGAGGATTGTAAAGTGTTTTATTGCATATGTATTTAATCACGATATGTCTAAGGTAATTTTATATTTAATCTGTTTAAATATAGAATTAATCTGTTTTTATATTTAATCGTGATTAGATATAATATAAACCCAATTAAAAAAATGTCTAAATAAATCACACAAATACCCCCGAAATTAATTACCCCCTTAAATAACTTAACAATTTGAGGGCGTAGCCAAACATAGGAATAAGCAATTATAACAACTGTGGTGTTTTTGGCGAAATGTAAGAATTTATATGGCTGTGCAAAACTTTTCAGTTTGTGGCCCTGTTTTCACTGATCTTATTGCACAACTAAAAAACACAATAAAGGATCAAAATCTTCTTGCCTTTATGGCAATAAGGAAATCCTTTTATATGAAGGCAAAACTTACGAACAGGAGAAATTTATAATCGTGATTATGTTTAATCACGATATAATCACGATATTTATCACGATAAATATTATACATATATAAAAATTATTTCGTATGTGAGGGGGTTACTCCTCCTCAACATTTCGCTATTTACGCAAGAGTTTTTTAGCACTTAAAAAATAAACTTCTTATTGTTCTAATTAAACGAACCTTTCGAACGTTTCAGGAGTCGTTCTTAAAGAATTGTGACAAAAATTCAAAAGTTAGCGTAAAGAGCGAGAAGCTGAGGATGGTTAATCCCCCAATATACGTAATAAGTGTCCCCTAATATACGTAATAAGTGTTAATAATTTGTGTACGTTTTAAGTTTTAATGTTGCTCCTTACTTTCAGTTGAAAAAAACTTTTTTTTATTCAATTTCTGGTAATTTTTAAATTTAAAGCCAGGAAATCTGGATCCATCTCCACAAGAAAAATCTTCCCCCCAACGAATATATTCTCTAGGCAATTCAATCCTGGTGAAAATTTACACCAGTCAATTACCCTTAACACCTCCGCGCGTAAACCTGAGTCAACAGAAGGAAAGCGAGACATAAGAAGAATTTCGTAAAGGAATTCTGGCAAATTCCTCCAGCATAAAATTTACCGTGAAAAATTCACCCCCTACAAAATTCCCTCCCCATGGAACATTCTCCCCTTGTAAAATTCCCGCAGTGGAAAATTCGTCCCCCTTCCCACCGAAAAAATGTATTCGGGTGCAATAAAAAATGTAATCCCCAGGGGTAGGAAGCATGAAATTAGGTGATATAGAATTTGTTTACTCAGGCAGGAAGGATGGGTTACATAGACAGGGAGTAGGGCTCATGATGAATAAGGAAGCTGCTAAGTCTTGTTTAGGCTGGGAAGGTATTAATAATAGAATACTAATTGCTCATTTTATGACTAGTAAGTTCAAGGTATCAGTTATAGTAGTATACGCCCCTGTAGAACCGACAGGTGGAGATACTAGTGACTCAGATGAATTCTACTTACAGTTACAGGAGCAAATAGACAAGGTCCCACGTAGAAATATGATGTTATTACTGGGAGATTTTAACGCCCAGGTTGGTAGAAATAGGGATTGATGGTATCCTAGCCTAGGTAAATTTGGTGTAGGAAAAGAAAACAGTAATGGATATAGACTTTTGCAATTTTGTAGGTATAACAATTTAGTTATAATAAATACGGTGTTTGGTCATAAAATGGCTTATAATTTAACATGGTATTCACATGATGGTAAGACAGCAAACCTTATTTATTATGTTATAGTAAATTGAAGACTGGCAGGATCAATACAAGATACTAGTGTATATAGGAGTGCTGTTATTGATGTTAAAAGTAAAGATCACCATCTAGTAGTGTCAAGGATTAATTTAAAGCTGAAATATCGGAATGTTAACTACCTCCCAGGAAGTTATTATGTTGGTAGACTCCAGGATGAGAATTTGAGAGAAACTTTCCAGGAACAGTTGAATACTAAACTTGAGAGTTTAAAATTTGATAATGTGGAAGATGGTTGGAATAATTTTAGAAAAATAATTTGTGAAGTTGCTGAAGGTGTATTAGGGAAAAAAGCTAGAACTGCAGCTAAGAATATTAGTGAAAAAGCTTTAAGTTTAATAGAAAGGAGAAAGGACTTGTACAAGAATTATCTGAGTGATAGATCACATGAAAACAAAAGAAATGTAAAGAAAGTGGAGAAAGCAATGAAATATGAACTAAGGAGGTGTGAAGTGGAGGCCATGGATAACATTGCCGAGGATTTAGAAGATGCAGCTAGACGGCATAATACTAAAATATTGTACTGGCACGTTAACAAATTGAGAGGTAGTAGTCAATCCGGACTTGTCCCAGTTAAAGATAGGAATGGGGTGGCAATTAGCGATAAGACAAAAGCTAAAGCAAGATGGGCCGAACATTTTGAGAATTTGCTTAACCGAGATAGAGTTGCAGGAAAAGATATAGAGGAAAATGAAAAAGTTTGTGATACCTTGGATGTGAAGGAAGATTTGTTTTATGAGGAGGAATTAGAAATAGTACTAAAAGGATTAAAAAATAATAAGGCTCCAGGTGCTGATAGGGTAGTAAATGAGTTTCTTAAATATGGTGGCTCTGAGGTTAGAAATAAGTTATTGGAGATTATGAATATGATTTTTGAAAAAGGGGAAGTACCTAATGATTTTAGGAAAACCTTAATTAAGCCACTTTATAAGAAAGGTGATAAAAGTGAGTGTGGTAATTATCAAGGCATTAGTCTGGTCTCTGTAGGTAGCAAATTGCTTAGTAATATGATACTTTTTAGACTGAGAGATGCCGTAGACAAAGTTTTAAGAGAAGAGCAGTGCGGTTTTAGAAAAGGTAGAGGATGTGTTGACCAAATTTTCACTCTTAGGTTAATAATTGAGAAGTGCCTAAGTTTTCAAACACCTTTGGTCCTCAGTTTTATAGATTATGAGCAAGCGTTCGATTCTGTTGATAGAGGAGCTTTAGTAAAGGTTTTATCCTTGTATGGTATACCAGACAAATACATTAAAGTGATTAGTGCTATGTACGAGAATAACACTGCTGCGGTTAAGGTAGGAAATGAGGTTAGCAGCTGGTTTTGTATTAAATCAGGAGTTAAACAGGATTGTGTTCTATCCCCCTTTATATGGATTATTTTGATGGACTTTGTTTTAAGGAGCACAGGAAAGGCAATGGGAGACCACGGAATCCATTGGGGAGGCAAATGTCTCCTGGACTTAGATTATGCTGATGATTTAAGCAACCTAAATGAAAGTGTGAGCAAAATGAATGAAGTTTTAGAGGTTTTGCGAGTTCAGGGTGCTAGTATTGGTTTGAAAATTAATGTTACGAAGACTAAGTCACTAAGGCTAGGAATAAGTGAAGATGAAAAGATGACGTTGGGTAATGAAAAGATTGATCAGGTGGGCAGTTTCACTTATCTTGGTAGTATTATTAGTAAAGATGGTGGGAGCAGTGAAGATGTTAAAAATAGAATAGCCAAGGCTCAGGTTGTTTTTTCACAGTTAAAAAAAGTCTGGAAGAATAGGAAGATAAGTCTGCAAACCAAGATTAGAATCTTAGAAGCTACAGTGATGACAGTGGTCAAATATGGCTCTGAAGCATGGACGCTCCGAAAAGCGGATGAAGATTTGCTCGATGTTTTCCAGAGAAATTGCTTAAGGATTGTTCTGGGTACCCGGCTGACTGACCGTATTTCAAACAATAGGCTATACGAAAAATGTGGTTCAATACCGCTTTCTAGGTCTATAATGAAAGAAAGGTTGAGGTGGTTAGGGCATGTTGTTCGGATGAAGGATGACAGATTGCCGAAGATTGTTCTTTTCGGCCAACCATCTAGGGCTAAACCGAAAGCAGGCCGTCCTCGTCTGGGTTGGGAGGACGTCATAAAGAACGATTCCAAGGAAATGGGAACTTCGTGGGCGGGTGTAAAAAGGGAGGCTTTGAATAGATTGGGGTGGAGGAGGAGCGTGCGTAGCTGTGTTGGCCTCAGGCGGCTTGGTGCTAAGGTGAGTTGTTAGTAGTAGTAATAGTAGTAATAACAAATACTATACGTAAACAAAGGGCAAATTTTATAACCTAAAGACCTTTTTCCAGGGGCTGTGGGGGGTCATGATTTCTCCAGAGGCATAGTTATTCGGTCTTTCAGCTATGCTGGACAAAATGACTCTCTCAAAATTTTGATCAAACGATTCTGAGAAAAAAGGGGCGTGGGAGGGGTCTAATTGACCTCCAATGTTTTGGTCTTTTTAAAAGGGTATTAGGAATTTGTATTTCCGTTTTATTGAGCACGCTCCCGCACTGGGTCGCTACGATCACCCTTGGAAAAAAAAATAATAAATACGCATCCGTGATCTTTCTTCTGGCGAATAGTACAAATTCCACATTTTTGGAGGTGGAAGCTTGAAACCTGTACAGTATGGCTCTCTCATACGCAGAATTCGACGGTGCAATTTTCATTTAGATTCTATTACTTTTAGGTGTGTATCCCTTTTTTTCAAAAATCAGGCAAATTTTCTCAGGCTCGTAGCCTTTGATGTAAGACTAAACTTAATTAAACTTATATATTTGAAATCAGCATTATAGGCAAATTCTTTTGATATATCTATTAGTATCGATCTTTTTTTTTGGGGGGGGAAGTTTCGGTTACTGTTGAGACGGCTCGCTCCTACTTACAGTTCGTTACCACCAACGTGTGATAAGATGCAATTTTTCCTTTCACAGATAGAAAATTCTTGGTATTTTTATTTAATAGTATAAGCTAAAAATATTTTTAGTTAGTTTCAAAGGTCTTTTGAGTTTGCAAGTTTTTTTTTGTGCAAGAAATCTATTTTGATGCTGAAAGTGAGTGTGTTGGAGCATAATAATTGTGCTTATTCAGTAAGCTATTTTAATTAATTGCAATAAGCCTTGTTGACTGTAAGGAGAGTCAAGATTTAACGCAACATTTCATAAAAGTAGAAAAGATAGAAGTTTGGAACCGCACTTTCCCTGTCTAAGTATTTCTTAGACAATGCTTGCGAAAAAAGTAGTATAAACAGGTTTATCAAACAAATATCTTGTCCTTCCAATTTCTGCTTCTGTAGTACAAATTTGAACTTAAAATCAGGGAAAAACATATATTGTTCATCCAGGCTGTATTTAAAGTTTTTGTTCGGGGAGGGGGTTATTTCCAGTCGGGAGTAGTCGGTTACATAAAAACCTTATAAAACGAAATAAAAATTTGTACATTTGAATTTTTGTTACTTGTTTACAAAACGCATATTTTTTTCTGGGGGGCGGTGGGTTCAAAATAGATAGACTCCCCCAAATGTGATCTTGTTGTCCAAGAATCTTAGCCTATTTAATTATTAGGTGGGACTGCGGTATGGCTTAGGCTCTAGTAAACTCCCAAGAGAGCCCTAAATGCTATTAACAATCTTTAATAGTTTATAGAATAAGTGTTGTGAAAATAACAAAATTAATTACGTTGTCTATTTTAAATTATTTTAGTAATAGTTATAGAGAATAAAGGCTGTATCTATACTCTTGAGCCACTTGGCATGTAAAATTGTGTATTTCAAAAATATAGTTGCGGGATTAATATCTTCATCCACTGTAAATTAGAGCCCAGAGCCATGCCCAGATTTACCAATAGGCCCAGGTCTAGGGGGCGCACAATACCAGAAGGTGCAATAAATCATCACTGAGTGATTTTTTTTTTCTTTATAAAAACTGAACTGATGGGAATTATTTATTTATTTATTGAAAAACGCGTCAATAGATACAACAAGACGGAGCACTTAAAAGAAAAAAGAAGAGAAAAAAAGAAGACAAAAACTATAACAAAATGAACCAACAAAGAATACGAATCACTGATTCACTGAATGAGCAGATGTGACCATTCGTGTACATTTCGCCGTATTTTTCTATTATGCTTCGCTATTCGCGTAGCGACGGCGACGTCAGGGTCTGCGACTTTAAAATTTTCAATTACATGCGAATTCCTATACCATGGAGGAAGACGAAGCAAATACTTCGCAAAACGCAAACACATCGCTCTGATTATATTCTGGTCAGTTTTAGTGAGAAATTTTCAGAAGGGCGTGGCATATAAAATGTGAGGAAGAGCGATGGCGTTATACAAGCTAGAAGGAGCCGGTTGAATCGGAGTTTGCACGATACAACTGAAGCGTCCGACGCTGAAATTCGTCGTTTAAGCTGTTCAAGGAGAAGTTTTCGGTTATGACGGATAGACGAACCTATGTGTAAACCTAGATGCATGAGGTGATCCACTGTCTGGATAGCGCTAAAAACAGGGGCAGTGGTTGTAGCACAAGAATTCGATTTCAAACCGAATAGGACGATTTCCGATTTTGAAGAGTTGAACTGAAGTCCAACTTTTAGATATTTGGCTTCAAGGATTTCGAAGATATCAATTGTACGCTGAAGGGTTTTGCTAAGATTCAGGATGTCGTCCGCGTAACATACCAAAGACAAGTTAGCAGATGACAGAATCAGTGAAGATGGACATTGATCTTGTGCATCAAGGACACAGTTATTGAAAAGATCGGGAGAGGTGACTGCTCCTTGACGCGCTCCTTTCCTTACTGGAACTAGTCAGGTGCTCGGAATGGGGGTCAAACCCTTGTCAGGAGGTAGCTTCAGTCGGATTCGTAATCTAGAATACAGATTCCTGAGAGAACGAATGACAGCTAGATTCAACCCACGTTTACCGGCCTTCAAAAGCATCGCCGTATGGATTAGAGAGTCGAATGCACGTCTAATATCGTGTCCTGCCAAAGAAAGGCTCTCTCCAGAAGATTCGGCATCTATCAAGATATTAGCAACGACCGTTAAGGCATCACCACACCCATTTCCTCGCTTGAAGCCGAACTGATGCGGAGGAGTGTAGCATACTTTTTCGAGTTCCTCTATAAACAGTAACTCGAAGAGCTTGCACAGTGACGTAGCTACAGTTATCGGACAGAATGCTGTACATTGAGTTTCAGATTTTCCCTTTTTTGAAATGGGAGTCAGATCTCCGATGCAGAAAGAAGCAGGGACAATCCCTTGAGATAAAATCATCTGCATAAGCAGAGAGAGATGTGCCGCGAGAAGCTTACCTCCGTGTTTCAAGTGGATCACACTGACTTCGTTAATGCCAGATGAGCCTTTCCATTTGAGTCTACAGCTGGCATCTTCAATAGAGCGGGTACTGGCAATAAAATCTTCATCGGGATGAGAAGATAGAAACTGATCCAAGGCAGCCTCGTGAGGTTGTTCGATGGAGGGGTCAGGAGCTGAGAGCTCCAATTCGTAATGGGCATACCATTCATCTTCAGGAATATCGGCTGGGAATGGCGAAGAAGAATTTTTTGCAGAACGAAAGACAAACTTTAAGATCATATTTCTATCTTGTTTGGCACGGACAGAATAATGATTGACTAGATTTTTCCGATGCCGAGCCAGGGCCTTAGAAAACTTTCGCTTCATTAAAATCCGTATGCTGTTCACAAGACCCATATTTGGACATTCACACTCTTTCCATACTGAAAACAAAAATTTTGCTTGACTACATGAAATGACGAGATCTGGATTTGAGGACTACCCGGGAGTGATTCCCTTACGAATTTTCTGCACAGGAACAACTTGTTTTTCTGCGAAGTGGAGAGCATGGCAGATTTCTGCACAATATATATCTAGACAAATCGAAACCTCTTTTTGAGGTAACTGGAGGGACTTCTGAAGGAGATGAAATGGGACGCTGATTTTATTCAGGACTGAATTTACCGACTCGATGAATAAGACTTGATCAATTCTTGACCAGTCACGACGGTGTCGAGGTGCTGAAGGAGCAAGAGGTGTGGTTTGGTGACCAGAAGATGGCATACCGACAGAGCAAGTTATAGGAAAATGATCAAACAACTGATAATCAAACACAAACTTTATCATATCCGCTCGCAAATCTGACGATACGATAACGTGAAGTTCGCGAAGACGTGTGAACATACGTAAAATCGGACGATTTATCTAAAACACACAAGAAATCACTAAATAAGCCTTTAACTAGTGTTGTACGCGGTGAAGCTTGAAAAATCGGCTCGGGCAGATTACACTTAAAGTTACCGGCTATAATGCAAGGTAAACCTAAGTGTCGAATTTTGTCTATACATGTTATTGTCGAGGTATCAAGGTGCACTTCGTCACCACGTTGATTTTCAGCTAAGAGTGCTGTATCACCTCTCTCTTTCATTAATTTTTAGCTCAACAATTGAGTTCTGTTCAATGCTTCCAATTGAGTTCTGTTCAGTGCCGAATTTTCGGGATTTCATCAAAAATTTCGCAAAAACGGAGCGGCAAAACACTTGAGCCTAGAAGCGTCATGGCTTTAAATCCGGCCTTCCCTAGAGACCCAAAATTTTCTGTTTGTTGAAATTTGTTTAGTCTTAGTTAATGAATATTTTATCTTTAACTTATAATTTTTCTTAATGCTAGGTTTCGTTGAGATTGGTGGCTACAATAAGATGATCGAAGGCTTTTTTAACGCATTTCCTCAAAATATCAGCAACTTGGAATGTGCCAGAATTCCAGATTATTCAATGCATTTACTTCGAGATCCATTACCTGGAAAATCTGACTTACCTTGGACGGGAGTGGTTTTTTTACTATCTCATCCATTTGGTATTGGTGCTCTGATCAGGTACATTGAAACTCTATCTTGCCTCTTTGAACACTCTCAACGCTTTCTTTTTGCAAATACAGAGCTTAAATCGGGTTCAGAGTAGCCTTCTTTACGAGGGTTTTAAAAGAGTGTTTCCTTGGATACGCAAAGGCTGGTGTCTAAAATAATATGCTGTTATGCTAGTAAACTGTTATGCTAGTATGCTAGTATTGTGCTAGTAAACAATTTTACTTACCAAAGATCCGAGGAAAACCAAATTCTCTGCGAAGCAATCAGAATTAAACAGACAAAAAAAGGTGCAATAAATACTTTAAAAAAGGAAAAAAATACACCGTATGACTTAGGGCACTCTGGGTGGGCAGATGCTTATAGGCAAAGCCATAGCCAGGGGAGAGGGAGTTACCTGGTTTAACCCCGTCCCCTGAAATTTTTGTCCCACTCGTAATAAAGTAACAAAAATACATATAAACAAATTTTTCGTGTATTTTGTATAGTTATTGGTAGCTTCACGCCCCCCCCCCAAAAAAAAAAATTATCTCCCCGAAAAAGAATCCTGGATACGCCCTTGCGTATAGGTGTCGTGGGGTAATTTTCCAGCAGGCTCCGTCAGTGTCAAACCGATGCCTGGAAGTGCATAAACAGACAAGAGGAATACATTTTTAAGCCACGGTGGGCATAATAAAAACGGAAAAATGGAAATAATATAATCAAACTGATTGGATATGTTTGTTTTGATAAATGGGGTAAACTCACAAAAGAATCAGAGCCGAGGGGTCAATACAAACTGAACTTAATTTAGCGAACCCTTTTCTATGATATCTTCTTTGTTGGCTACAACTTTTGGATAACTAAAAAGAACTTTGTTTTTGCAATAAGTAGTGGTGGGAGTCCGCAACCCTTCCCCCTCCCCAATGGTGTGAGTCTGCAAAGATTTTACGACGTCTAAAATTAAGATTAAATCGATCCTAAGGTTGGGTGTAGAAGAAACAGTGTCATAATAGCTTCCAAAAGAAGCCGGTATTATAATAGGAGATTACATGAATTGGCATCTTCTTTTAAAGTTATTAATTAAAAAAACTTTTTCCACAAAATAATTTTTCCAAAGAAAAGTAAAGAACTTCATTAAACAAAAAATGAGCAAAAATAAAATCAAATAATCTACAAAGCGTGAAACTACCACAAATCAGCATCGATAAATAAGTAAAACCAAAAGCAAACAGAAATTCAAAAAATACCCGAGTCAAACTCAAACCGAGCAGAAATTAAAATAAGTTGGGCGCAAACTTATGCCTTCCCAAGGCCAGAACCAAATTTGCACTTTACTAAAAAAATACAAATGAATGTGCAGTCAGTTTTATATACATATACTGATATTTAGTACCGTAATCAAAGTGTTCATAATATTTCATTTATTAAAGATATAAAAGTAAAAAGATTTTTTATTTTTTCAGTAAAGTGCAAATTTTGTTCTGGCCAAGGGAAGGCATAGGGGTTTTGAGCCCAACTTATGCTAATTTCTGCTCGTTTTGAGTTTGACTCGGTTATTTATTGTAATTTCTGTTCGTTTAGGGTTTCATTTAGTTATCGATGCTGATTTGTGGTAGTTTCACACTTGGTAGATTATTTGATATTATTTTTGCTCATTGTTTGTTTAATGAAGTTCTTTATTTTTCTTTGAAATACTTATTTTGTGGAAAAAGTTTTTTTTAATTAATTTCTTTTCGTTTTATATTGACACGGTCTTTTTAGAGAAAAAGAAAATAATATTTTAAATCTTTTCATTTTTTTAAGAATTTATAGTTTGGCCTGAGATTTGTATGCTGGACAAAAATTTTCAGTAATTTTTAACAACATACACCTTCTTAAAAATCTGGAGACAAATAGTAGTGTTTAATTTAGTTTCATACCTCCTCTAGTTGACCTAAAATGGAAAACTTGATACCATTTGCATGAAAATCTGTTTACTTTCTTTGATAGCTTGGATACACTTACGCTATATTGATTTGGTTAAATTTTAAGAGCAGAAGCAGCCCCGAAAGTTTGAACATAATACCCTCAGTCGTTCTTGGGATACTGCTGAGATACTTTATTGGGAATTAGCATTAACATGGTGCATTTTGATTTAATCTTATGACGACATTTAGTTTTTAAACATAAAGCCAAATGGGAGGGTAGGCTAGGGAGTGGGTTTAGTTCCCCTCCAATCACTTTCGACTATTAAAAAGGGCATTAGCCCTTTCTATTTTCAATCGAATGAGCCCTTTTCGAAGTTCCTACGGCAACTCTTTCGACAAAGTGCCCTGTCTAAACAACAAAAAAAAAAAAAAAATAATACATTATACCCACATCGATCTTTACTATAAAAAAGTCGAGCCTTCCAATCACTTTCGACTATTAAAAAGGGTACTAGGCCTTTCTATTTCCAATTGAATGAGCCATTTTTGAGTTTCTACGACAACACTTCCTATAAACACCTTATATGCCCCAGGGCATAAATTACAACCCTTACTCTAAGGGCTGTGAGGGTGGTTGTCAACCTCTAAAACCTAATTTCCAGAACTTTCAACTACGTTAAACAAAATGGCTATCTCAAAATTTTGATTGGATGTGTCTGGGAAAATAGTGGGCGTGAGAGGGGCGTTAGTCTTTCTCCAATCACTTTCAACTATTAAAAAAGGCACTAGCCTTTTCAATTTCCAATCAAATGGGCCCTTTTGAAGTTTCTACGACAACGCTTTCAATAAAAACCTTATATGCCCCCAGGGGAAAACTTACAACCCTCGCTCTGAGGGCTGGGAGGTTGTCATCTTCAAAGATCTAATTTCCAGAACTTCCTACTACGTTGAACAAAATGGCTATCTGAAAATTTTGATTGGATGTGTTTGGGGGAATGGTGGGCGTGAGAGGGGGGGTTAGTTACACTCCAATCACGTTCAACTATTATAAAGGGAACAAGCCCTCTCAATTTCCAATTTAATGAGCCCCTTTTGAAGTTTTTACGACAACTCTATCATTAAAAACCTTATATGCCCCCAGGGCATAACTTACAGCCTTTGCCGTGGGGACTCTGGGGGTTTGTCGTCCTTAAATACATAATTTCCAGAACTTTCAACTACGTTGAACAAAGTGGCTATCTCTAAACTCTGATTGAATGTGTTTGGGGAAAGGGTGGGCGTGAAAGGGGGGGGGGGGGTCAATTGCTCTCCGCTCACTTTCGACTATTAAAAAGGACAATTTCAATTTCCAATCAAATGAGCCCCTTTTGAAATTTCTACAACAACTTTCTATACAAACCTTATATCCCCCAGGGCATAACTTACAGCCCTTTCACTGAGGCTCTGATGGGGTTATCATCCTGAAAGACCTAATTTCCAGAACTTTCGACTACGTTGAACAAAATGGATATCTCAAAATTTTGATTTGATGTGTTTGGGGAAAGGGTGGGCGTGAGAGGGGGTTTAGTTGCCCTTCAATCACTTTCAACTATTAAAAGGGGACAAGCCCTTTCAATTTTCATTTGAATGAGCCCTTTTTAATGTTTTTACAACATCGCTTTCTATAAGAACCTTACATGCTCCCAGGGCATAACCTGCAACCCTTGCCCTGAGGGTTTTGGGGGGATGGGTTGTTATTCTTTAAGACCTAAATCCCAAAACTTTCAACTGCGTTGAATAAAATGGCTATCTAAAAATTTTGATTGGATGTGTCTGGGAAAATGGTGGGCGTGAGAGGGGCGTTAGTCTTTCTCGAATCACTTTCAACTATTGAAAAAGGCCCTAGCCCTTTCAATTTCCAATCAAATGAGCCCTTTTGAAGTGTCTACGACAATGCTTTCAATCAAAACCTTATATGCCCCCAGGGGAAAGCTTACAACCCTTGCTCTGAGATCTGGGAGGTTGTCATCTTCAAAGATCTAATTTCCAGAACTTCCTACTACGTTGAACAACATGGCTATCTGAAAATTTTGATTGGATGTGTTTGGGGGAATGGTGGGCGTGAGAGGGGGGTTAGTTACCCTCCAATCACGTTCAACTATTATAAAGGGAACAAGCCCTCTCAATTTCCAATTTAATGAGCCCCTTTTGAAGTTTTTACGACAACTCTATCATTAAAAACCTTATATGCCCCCAGGGCATAACTTACAGCCTTTGCCGTGGGGACTCTGGGGGTTTGTCGTCCTTAAATACATAATTTCCAGAACTTTCAACTACGTTGAACAAAGTGGCTATCTCTAAACTTTGATTGAATGTGTTTGGGGAAAAGGTGGGCGTGAAGGGGGGGGGGTCAATTGCTCTCCGCTCACTTTCGACTATTAAAAAGGACAATTTCAATTTCCAATCAAATGAGCCCCTTTTGAAATTTCTACAACAACTTTCTATACAAACCTTATATCCCCCAGGGCATAACTTACAGCCCTTTCACTGAGGCTCTGATGGGGTTATCATCCTTAAAGACCTAATTTCCAGAACTTTCAACTACGTTGAACAAAATGGATATCTCAAAATTTTGATTGGATGTGTTTGGGGAAAGGGTGGGCGTGAGAGGGGGGCTAGTTGCCCTTCAATCACTTTCAACTATTAAAAGGGGACAAGCCCTTTCAATTTTCATTTGAATGAGCCCTTTTTAATGTTTTTACAACATCGCTTTCTATAAGAACCTTACATGCTCCCAGGGCATAACCTGCAACCCTTGCCCTGAGGGTTTTGGGGGGATGGGTTGTTATTCTTTAAGACCTAAATCCCAGAACTTTCAACTGCGTTGAATAAAATGGCTATCTAAAAATTTTGATTGGGTGTGTTTGGGCAAAAAGTGGGCGTGAGAGGGGGATTAGTTGCCCTCAAATGACTTTCGACTATTAAATAGGGCACTAGCCATTTGAACTTCCAAGCGAATGAGCCCTTTTTCAAGTTTCTAGGACAAAGAATTCAATAAAAACCTTATATGCCCCCAGGGCATAACTTATAACCCTTGCCCTGAAGACTGTGTGGGGGTGTCCTGGTCAAAGGTATAATTTCCTGAACTTTAAACTGTGTGGAACAAAATGGCTATTTAAAAATTTTGATTGGATATGCTTGGGGAATTGGTGGGCATGGAAGGGGTTTTAGTTGCCTTCCAATCACTTTCGGCTATTAAAAAGGGCACTAACCATTTCAATTTACATTCCGAATGAGCCCTTTTTGAAGTTTCTATGACAACGCGTTCTATAAAAAACTTATATGCCCCCAGGGCATAAGTTACAACCATTGCCCTGAGGGGTGTGGGAGAGTGTCCTCCTCAAAAACATAATTTCTATCTGAAAATCCACAACGCTGAACAAAATGGCTATCTAAAAATTTTTGATTGGATGTGCTTGGGGGAAAGGTAGGTGAGAGAGGGGGCTAGTTGCCCGCAAATCACTTTTAACTATTAAAAATGGCACTAGACCTTTGAATTTCCAATCGAATGAGCCCCTTTTCAAGTTTCTACGACAAGGATTTGAATAAAACCTTATATGCCCCCAGGTCATGACTTATAACCCTTGCCCTGAAGACTGTGGAGGGAGTGTCCTGCTCAAAGGTATGATCTCCTGAACTTTAACTGCGTGGAACAAAATGGCTATCTCATTATTTTGATTGGATGTGTTTGTTGAAATGGTGGGCGTGGAAGGGGTGTTAGTTGCCTTCCAATGGCTTTCGACTATTAAAAAGGACACTAGCCATTTCAATTTCTAATCGAATGAGCCCTTTTTGAAGTTTCTACGAGAAAGTGTTCTATAAAAACTTTATATGCCCCCAAGGTATAACTTACAATCTTCGTCCTGAGGGCTGTGAGGGGTTTGTCATCCTCAAAGACCTAATTTACAGAACTTAAAACTACGTTGAATAAAATGGCTATCTCAAAATTTTGATTGGATGTGATTGGGGAAAAGGTGGGCGTGAGAGGGGGGTTAGTTGCCCTCCACTCACTTTCGACTATTAAAAAGGGCACTAGCCCTTTGAATTTCCAATCGGATGAGCCTTTTTTGAAGTTTCTACGACAACGATTTCTATAAAAAAAAATATTATATGCCCCCAGGGCATAACTTACAACCCTTTCCCTGAAGGTTGTGGGGGAGTGTCCTCCTCCAATAAATGATACATTGTGCCAACATCGTTCTTATATGCCCTCAGGGCATAACTTAAAACCCTTGCCCCAAGGGTTTTGGGGGAGTGTCCTCCTCAAAAACATATTTTCTATCTGGAAATCAACTACGCTGAACAAAATGGCTAACTCAAAATTTTGATTGGATGTGTTTGGGGGAATGAATGGCGTAGGAGGGGGGCTGGTTGCCTTCAAATCACTTTCGACTATTAAAAAACCTTTGAATTTCCAATCAAATGAGCCTTTTTTCAAGTTTCTACGACAAAAATTTCAAAAAAATTTATATGCCCCCAGGGCATAACTTATAACCCTTGCCTTGAAGACTCTGGGGGGAGTGTTCTGCTCAAAGGTATAATTTCCTGAACTTTAACTGCGTGGAACAAAATTACTATCTCAAAATTTTGATTGGATGTGTTTGAGGACATAGTGGGCGTGGAAAGAGTGTTAGTTGCCTTCCGATTACTTTTGACTATTAAAAAAAGGCACTAGCCATTTGAATTTCTATTCGAATGAGCCCTTTTTGAAGTTTTTACGACAACGCGTTCTACAAAAACTTTATATGCCCCCAAGGCATAAATTATAACCCTTGTCCTGAGGGCTGTGAGGGGGTTGTCATCCTCAAAGACCTAACTTAAAGAACTTAAAACTACATTGAATAAAATGGTTATCTCAAAATTTTGATTGGATGTGTTTGGGAAAAGGTGGGCGTGAGAGGGGGGTTAGTTGCCCTCCAATCAGTTTCGACTATTAAAAAGGGCACTAGCCCTTTGAATTTCCAATCGAATGAACTTTTTCGAAGTTTCTAACACCTTCTATAAAAACCTTATATGCCCCCAGGGCATAACTTACATCCCTTGCCCTCAAGGCTGTAGAGGAGTGTCGTCCCCAAAAATAATTTCTATCTGGAAATCAACTATGCTGAAAAAAATGAGCATCTCAAAAGTTTGATTGGATGTGTTTGGGCGAATGATGGGCGTGGGGGGCTAAAAGGGCACTAGCCCTTTGAATTTCCAATCGAATGAGCTTTTTCTAAAGTTTCTACGACAACGCCTTCTATAAAAACCTTATATGCCCCCAGGGCATAACTTAAAACCCTTGCCCCAAAGGTTGTGGGGGAGTGTCCTCCTCAAAAACATATTTTCTATCTGGAAATCAACCACGCTCAACAAAATGGCTATCTCAAAATTTTGATTGGATGTGTTTGGGGGAATGATGAGCTTGGGGGGGGGGGCTAGTTGCTCTCCAATCACTTTCAACTATTAAAAAGGGCACTAGCCCATTGAATTTCCAATCGAATGAGCTTTTTCTAAAGTTTTTACGACAACGCCTTCTATAAAAACCTTATATGCCCCCAGAGCATAACTTACAACCCTTGCCCCGAAGGTTGTGGGGGAGTGTCCTCCTCAAAAACATATTTTCTATCTGGAAATCAACTACGCTCAACAAAATGGCTATCTCAAAATTTTGATTGGATGTGTTTGGGGGAATGATGAGCGTGGGGGGGGGCTAGTTGCTCTCTAATCACTGTCAACTATTTAAAAGTGCACTAGCACTTTGAATTTCCAATCGAATGAGCCTTTTTTGAAGTTTTTACGATAACGCCTTCTATAAAAACCTTATATGCCCCCAGGGCATAACTTAAAACCCTTGCCCCGAGGGTTTTGGGGGAGTGTCCTCCTCAAAATCATATTTTCTTTTTGGAAATCAACTACGCTGAACAAAATGGCTATCTCAAAATTTTGATTGGATGTATTTGGGGGAATGATGAGCGTGGAGGGGGGCTAGTTGCCCTCCAATCACTTTCAACTATTAAAAAGGACACAAGCCAATGCAATTTCCAATCGAATGAGCCCTTTTTGAAGTTTCTACGACAACTCCTTCGATACGAAGTGCCCGGGTGTAGAGGAAAAAAAAATAAATAATACATTGTGCCCACGTCGTTCTTTACTTAGGCAGCGCTATCGCGCTGCCTATGATTCAAGCTGCTTTAAGGTGTAAACTACTTCACAATTTATAATGCACACATTTTCTTTTAAAAATAAGTTGAAAAATTTGATGATGTAGCGTTCTGTGAGGGCTATACGGGCAAAATAGGATTGAAACTTTATGTACAATATGACCTAGGCCGGATGGCCTTTTAAAGCTCACTGGAAAAACAAAAAAGAACAAGTTTTTTTTTTTTAACTGAACGTAAGGAGCGACATTAAAACTTAAAACGAACAGAAATTATTCAGTATATGAAAGGGGCTGTCCCCCTCAACGCCTTGCTCTTTATGCTAAAGTTTGAGTCTGTCTCACAACTTTATTTTTAAAAACAATAAAAAACTTTACTTACGATCGTTTTTATTAGTAATAAATATACGTAACTTACAAGTTAACTTACGTAACGAACTTCTATATTCGTATACTTTTATTAAGTATATTATGGGTGTTCTCCCTCCTAGTCAATACCTCGTTCTTTACGCTAAAGTTCGATTTTTTTCCCATTTCTTTAAGAATGACCCCTTAATCACAAAGGCCGTTTATTAGAATAAATAGCTCTTATGAAAGTACTAAAATAAACTTTAGCGTAAAGAGCGAGGTATTGACTAGGGGGCGAGCTCAATCACATATGTAATAGCCTCTGTTTTTTTTAAGTTTTGATGTTGAAAAGTTTTCAGTTGAAATGTTTTTCAGTTGTTTTTTTATTTAAATTCTGATCGTTTTTTAAATAATGCTGGGAAATCTGGCACCCCTTCATAGTAATGTCCCTTCCCCCATAAAAACTTCCTTCATGGAAAGATTCTCCCACGTAACCCCTGATCCACCCCCCCCCCCCCCGCTGTCAGAAAGAATTCCCCCTGAAAACGTCTGTGTACTTCCCAATAAACATTAATATATGTAAACATTGGGCAAAGTTCATAACTTGCAGCCCTTCCCCCGGGGACTGTGGGGGATTAAGTCATCCTCAAAAAAATAGATATTATATTTTTCAAAATGGCTTTCTCAAAATTTTGATCAGGTGACTTTTGGCAAAAATGAGCGTGGGAGGGGGCCTAGTTGCCCTCCATTTTTTGGTCTCTTAAAACGGGCACTATAACTTTTAATTTCCGTTCCAATGAGGCCTTCCACGACACTCTAGGACCACTGGGTCGATTTGATCACCCCTGGAAAAAACAACAAATAAAAACGAATCCGTGATCTTTCTTTTGGCAAAAGATACAAAATCCCACATTTTTGCAGATAGGAGCTTGTTACCTCTTCAGTAGGATTCTCTGATATGCTGAATTTGATGGTATGATTTTCATTAAGGTTCTATGACTTTTAAGGGGTTTTCCTTTTTTTGGAAAGTAAGACAAATTTTCTCAGGTGCGTGACTTTTGATCAGTATGATTGAAATTAATGAAACTTCTGCATTTGAAATCAGCATAAAAATCTGATTCTTTTGATGTATCTATTGGTATCCAAATTTCTTTTTTTAGAGTTTCAGTTACTATTGAGCCAGGTCATTCTTTACTTACAGTTCGTTAATACGAACTGTTTGATAAATGCATCCTCAGAAGAATATTTCGAATCCCTCAGCTTGATTATATAAAGCCAAAAAATTAATTTTTATCTGAAACTGTAAGTGAGAAAGTTCTTAAGGACAAAATAGGGGACTTCATGAAAATTTCAGTTGGTAATCAGATTAGATCTTTGGTCTCTGAAAATATATGCGTTACATTGATCAGTCAAGTTTTTAGCCTTTTTTAAAACCTAATAGATGTAATTAAAGGAGACAGTTGTGTGAGTCACCATCTTCCTATTGATTATCTTCTAAGAAGGCTTCGGAAGACTGTAATGAAACATTCTAAAAGCTAGATTGAGCAATGATACTATTGCTCTTTTAATTTCAATTTTATTGGTTTTGTTTGCTTAATAATCTTTCAATTTTTTTTTTATATGAATAATTTTACCATAATTTTATGGAATAGTTAAAATCCAAAGGCCAGATGTTAGTGTTCTATGACCATCAATTAAGGTTCAACGTGCCCATGTCTTCAGATTGAAGTTGAACTTTGCAATTACCGATGTTAAGAGCTGAATATTTGTTTTTAAAATTGGGGGTAGATAGTGGGGGGGGGCTCTAGAAAACCTTGTTTTTATTTTACTGAAAATATTTTAGTACCTATTTTTATATCTTTTGAGGCGTTGTCCCATGGCGATCGATGTAGTTGTTTCAATACTGAAATATTAAAACAATTAATTTACAACCTTCTTGCCTTCTCAAGACCAGGAAATAATTTGTTCTTTTTACTTTAACAAGTACAAAATTATTAAAACTTTAAGGAATAATATCTATTAAACTGACAATACAGTCATTTGTTGTTTTTTTGTTTTTTTTTTCGTAAAGTACAAATTATGTCCTGGTCTTGAGAAAGCAAGGAGGATGTCATCCCTATTCATATTAATTTTTGCTCGTTTTGAGTTTGACTTTATCATTTGTTGTAACTTCTGTTCTTTTTTTGTTTCATTTGTTTATTGGTGGTGGTTTGTGGTAGTTTTACGCTTGGAAGATTATTTGACTCCGTTTCTGCTCATTTTTGGCTTGATGGAGCTCTTTACTTTTCTTTGAAAAACTTGTTTTTTTTAAATTTTTTAAATTAATTATTTAATATGACGAGGGATGGCAATTCACGAAAATTTAGCGGGAGGCACAACATTGGTTTTTGAGAATCTAGAAAGAAGGTGCCAGAGGTTGTTATTTCATCCTTTTTTTTCAATGAAAATACATAAAAAAAGGATTCTTTAAAACACAACAAAACATATTCTGTAAAATATAGGGAGGAAGGGGTAAAAGACTTTTGGACAATCCCCCCCCCTGACTGACGCCCCTGATGACTTCACTTAATGACGACGAGCACTATAGCTTACTTGGGCGTTTTCTTAAAATAAATTGAACTTTAAATATTCATGGATTTTGTGGAGCTTGTCCTTTTTTGTGGTTTTGATTTCCTCTCCCCTTCAAATGCCCTTTGATGTTGATTTTGTTTTTCTGACCATCTGGCTTTTATTAGGAAAGGGTATTGATGATTGATTCTTGTCCAGTTTAGTAAACGCTAGTTTTTCATTCACGGAAAGTTTTTTGGTGACGGAAATTGAGCCCCCCAAAAAACCCTTAGCACCCAATGCTCTAATAACATTGAAATATAGTTGCTTCTAAAAATAAAAAAAAATTTATTCAATTATTTAGCGTACCCGGAAGTTGAAAACTTGTAAACTACTTAGGCACCTCAATTTAAATCAAGTCATTTAATAGTACAAGTCAAACTTAAAACACACATTTTTATGAAAGAATAAATAAAGCCTTACAGTGAAGGAATTAAAACGAAAAGTCAATGTGACTTCTCTGCCTGATTTAAGTTGCAATATCGCACTTTACGTATCTTTGAAAATTTTGAAATCTTTGAAAATAATTTCTGCATTAAATATAAAAAAAAATTGTGAGAAAACATCAAAATATGGGGGGGTGGAAAGTACCCCCCTGGTCCATACAGGTGGACCATATTATAATTTTACAGTTATTTCTTTGCATGTGCTTCCTTGTCGAAAATTAATTCACACTAAAATAAGGGACCGGGACCCACATGGCAAGAACACTTTAAATGTATTTTCTACCCTAGGTGATTGTACAGCGTTGTCTTGCATCGAAGAATATGACTCATGCCAAAGGAGGTTGCATTTTAGCTGGCTATTTAAAAGTTCTTCCGCTCTTTTTGATGGTCTTTCCTGGAATGATCTCCCGGATTCTAAATGCTGACACTGTTGCCTGTAATGACCCGGATGAGTGCTACAGAATCTGCCAAAGTCGTTATGGCTGTACCAACACTGCTTACCCTGAATTGGTGATCAAATATATGCCGGTTGGTATGTACCTTCTGTCCTTAAAAAAGGAAATATTTAATATATAGAAGCATCCGTTTTCATTACAACCCAAACTTTAATTTTTTTTTAGCTTTGAAAAAGCATAGAAGCAGCGTGAATGTGGAATCTCATTTTAGTGATTTTTTAGGGGAATGTCTCAATTTTTCAAACCTAACTAAAACTGGCGAGTTTTACGAATAATGTACAAAAATATACGTAAAAACATTAATATCACGAAGGGAGGGTCTAGATACAAAAATTTCTTCTTGCATACATACCTTGTTTTAAACGAAGTACTAAACGTTGTTCTAGTTCTAGATGTAGTTCTAAGTGTAGACGTAGTTCTAGAGGGTTCTAGACATTCTAGACTCAAGAACATCCACAAAGAAATCCAAACCTTTTCTGCTTTCCTCTGAAATGTTTATTTTTTCGAGTCGTCTGTCTTAATAGGTTCTTCCATTTTTTAGTTTTTGTTTATTTATTTTCTTTTTTAGTCTGTTAAATTTACCAGGTCAGATTAGGGTAAACATCTCTTGGTATGTATTTACAGAAAAGGCCAACTACACAGCTAGAGGTCATGTAAAAGAATACAGATGAAACGCCTTAAAATTTTCGAATTTAAATTTTCGAAAATTTTCGAAGTTTAGGTGACTTTGCAGTCATTTATAAACACTATTTTCACATGAACGACCTACCAAACAAAAAATGCACTCTCATTGGGCTTTGAGTTACAGGCACTGAGTTGCATGACCTACAAAACTTTGGATAAAAATAGAAGTATTTATCCCAAAATTTAGGTTGGTCAAAATTATTTTGTCCCAATGTTCGTCTTTCCGCCAAAGAAGACGGGAAATCTCTCCTCATATGTCCTGATAATATTTGCTGTCAGATCATAGTCTCTGAATTGGTACGAGCAAGTTCAATAGGGGTAGATGCGTGATTCAGTTAGATCTAAGTGGGTTCTAATGTACTTCTCTGTTCTGTCTTGACTAGACCCCAGCGCCGCGCCGGCGGATCGACCGAACGCCAACGACGAGAGGCCCAGTCGACCGCCGCCGAAGTGTTGCAACGCTGCCGGCGCGACAGAGTCGGCGGCGTTCAGTTGACTTTAAATTAATTTTGCGGCAATTCTTTATTGCGTCAACCGCAAAGTCGGAGCTTTTCCTTTTCGTGTGGTTTAGTATTTCGATTTTCCTGATTAGAAATCAAGCAGGGCTTGCACTATCCCCGAATTTTCGGGTATTTCCCCGAAAATCTATGCGTCAACTCGAAAAAAATTTGGTTCGGTCGACTTTAAATTAATTTTGTGGCAATTCTTTATTGCGTCAACCGCAAAATCGGAGCTTCCCCTTCTCGTGTGGTTTAGTATTTTCGATTTTCCTGATTAGAAATCAAGCAGGACTTGCACTATCCCTGAATTTTGGGATATTTCCCCGAAAAAAAATTGGTTCCCCAAATCCCCGAAAGTCACGCAATCACGGTGCCATCCCTAGTGGTTTATCACCAGTGACTTTTCCTGCGAAATATTACTTTGCATACCATAATTCTTCACTACTCTCTTGCTCGTTAATTTTCGTCTCTTTTGTTACTTTGCATAAGAACCAGACTGATGCAATATGCAAATGCAAATATTGCAATATACACAGTTCTTCATATGTTGACAAAAAAAAGTATCGTCTTTATGAAATGAGTTTAAATCATTCCGAATGCAGTTTACCAATCGCTATTTCTTACATCATTCGTAGTCAAGAATTTTATTTTCAAGTTGAATAGAACTATAGAAAGCATTTACTACAATACATCTTCAGCCTTCAGTTGGATTTTGAAAGTGACAGCCGACAGATTGTTTCTACAGCTGAATTGTAAGCTTGCAGAATTTTTTTTCTTTTGCTGTTTTAGATAAGATTTTCTTAATGTTTAATACTCAATCGTTGAACGCCAGATAGAAAATACAATCTTCTTTCTGAAACATTCCCCCCCCCCTCCAAAAAAAACTCTTCTATTGAGACATAATTTAGCTATAGACTAAGTTATGTACAAGGTTGGGGAATTAAAGATCGAAACGGAAGTTACCCCAAAAATAGGATTTATAAATAAATTATAAATTATTGCCTATAGGGGGGGGGGGATAGGGGGCAATCATTTTTAAATGATAATACCTTTTTTTGAAAGCAGAGATGCTAAAAAGATAATTATTTTTTTCATTTAAAGTGGAGACAGAAGAAAATGATATCAAATTCCCTGGGAAATCATTGAAATATTTTGATAGATCTAGGGCCCCCCATTGGGACTTGTTCATTGTCTTGGGTGTTTTGCGATTCTCATAGGCTACTGGCCTAATTTGGCTTATGTTTGTGCTCCCTTTTAATTAGATTCTTTGGATCTTATTGAATGCCACGGCGAATCTATGACTCAGTTTTCCAATAATTTGAGGTATATCTGAATAATTTTGAAATTTTTGTTGTTGCCTTTGTACCCCTTTACTCGAACCCTCAATTTTTTTTTCAAGGAACACTAAGCTGTTTACCGTTATTTTGCTTGTTTGTTTAAACCATATGGTGACCTAGTTAATTGTTAAGTAAATTATTTTTCTAATGTAAAGCTGAGACGGTATCCTATCAAGGTGGTATCTGAAGGGGGGGTACGGAGGTATTACATTTAAATGATAATATCTCGAATCTTTTTATTGAAAGCAGGGATACCAAAAAGTTATTTTTTTTTTATTTAAAGCAGAGACGGTATCCTATCAAGGTGGTATCCAGAGGGGGAGGGGTAGTGAGCTATCATATTTAAATGATAATACATCGATTTTTTTGAAATCAGGGGTGCCAATAAGTTAATTACTTTTTTTTAATTAAAGCAGATACGGTATACTATCAAGACGGTATCCAGTGGGGGGGGCATAGGGAGTTATTATATTTAAGTGATAGTACCTTGATTTTTTTTTTTTTTTATTGAAAGCAGGATGCCAAAAAGTTGAAAAGTTGACAAAAACTAACAAGATTTTCGTGAGTTATACTTGATACAGCACTTGTACAGTTTCATCGGCCAAAGGGAAAGGGACTTATGTCTCCAACCCGTTTCTTTTTTCTTATTGATGAAACGGGTTTACTTTAAAAACATTTATTCATAAGTACCAGGCAGATTCACACCAAAACGAATTGGTGTGACGAAAGCGATATCGACATCCCCACCTAACGTTGCGCTCGAGTGACAATGTCGTAATAAAAACTTTCAATTTAGGAGGTTCAAGGAGGAGTCTTTGACAGTCTTATGACCTCAGGGTACTAGATGTTGCAACGTTCTTACGTATCTACAGTAGTTTAAAAAATTCGATACCACACAAATGATTACCAAAAATATCCACAAATATAACAAATGTAACATTTGGAATATTATAACACTTTTTTTTCAAAGCTTTGAAGAAAAACAAAAAAAAGGCTAAATACCCCTAACCACGCTTGAAAGCTATTTTAAAAAGAAACTCTTTGGATATTTCCATGGATATGACCATAGCAGAAGCTTTGAGCCTGGGTGGGGATCAAAGAAGTGTCTTTGAATATTTTGACCACAGGTGACTCATTGTTGCGACTTTTTTAAATTTGGTAATTTTTGTCACCATTTGAAAATCAAAGCTTAAACTTAATAACTGATACTAAGTGTCCTAACATTTTGCTTGCATTAAAAGTGACGAACTAGGAAGAAAATCTCAACATCTTCATGGAGTTAATTCAGTCTGCATATTATTTCATGTAATTACATTTAAAACGGATGAGCTTTTCATTTTTTACCTAAGAAAATATCTGGCAAGTCATTTTTCTTCATACCGAATAAACCATTAAGTGTTTTTTGTTTCATTGTAATTGAAGTGTTCTCATATGAAGTGTTAAACATGTATTTTGCAATTTGATAAATTTACTCCTTTTAGATGCAGTTTATAATTTGACTGATATTAGAAATTTATCAGTTTATAATTCGGAATGAATCCCCAAAAGAAAAATGAATAATATCCAAAAGAGCAGCCAAAAGCAATAAAAATTCAGTAGTTCAGCCTTAACCTACATGACATATATTCTATAAAGATGCCAAAAAAAAACTTAAAAATGCATTTTTTTTATTTTTTTTTAATTGTTATTAAAAACCAGTTTTTAATACAAGAAGGCTTTTTAGGAATCCAAAAGAGCAAAAAACGATCAATATCAAAGTCACCCATTTCAACTGTTTTAAAGGTGACAAAACAGATATAGGCAAAGTGCATTATGAAAAAATTAAGCTTCTAAGTTCAAATTTATATTCAAAGTTTTTACCCAGATAACTGACAAATTTTGTGATACGGTATTCGAAGTTTTGTATGCAGTAACGCTCGATGAAAAAAAACTACTAATTTTGATAATTATTTATGTTAAGAATACATAACTAATAGATCCTTCAACTACTCATATTATGCAAGGGTTCTGAAATGCCACAGCCATTTCGTTTCTACCAGATTTCTACTTCTGTTGATGAATAACGAAGAAGACCAGTTTCATGCCAGCGACTTTTGAATTTTTGAACTCATGAATAGGCTCGAATCTGTTGTAAATTTAAGCTGTGATTTGAGAAAGACTGATAAAAACATTAATGTTTGCGGTCAACATTGATCGCGCCGGCGGCGGGCCACCGACATCATGCCGGCGGCGCGGCGGCGGGCCTCTGTTTTGCCCCACCGTCGCCAGTCTTCCCTCATCGATGCGGCGCCGGGGTCTAGTCTTGACATTCTGGAGAAACGAAGAGATGAACCGACGCGCTAAATGTCTGTCAATAATGCTTGCGTTTTCCATACACTGCACAGTTCAATAATTTAGCTCTTGTGAAGCGAATTATATTAGTCTTAGGACTCACAGAAAATACCTTTTGATTTCACAGTTTCTTCAGGCCATTGAGTGACTCAGGTTAAAAGTCCTTGAAGGGCTCAAAACCATCCAAATTAACCAAAACTATAAAAATGTGTTTCTAAAGAAATTTGTCTGGTGAGAAAAAATTGTCTTTTTGTCACGACGTAGAAATGGTAATTATTACTTTCCTTAATCTTAATAACAAAATGTTATTACGAAAATGAAGTTGTGGGAATTTACAAAAAAAGTTGAAAACCCTCAAAAATGATGTCAGTTTTGCTCAGGGTTTCAGGGGTTATCGAGGGGTCTCAGGCTCTCTCTAAAAATTCCCGCAACTTTGTTGCGGAAAGTGTTTCTCCCATAGATTTCACAAATTTTGTTTAATTCGCAAATACTTTTCGAAAGGACGGGAACTGAAAAAAAAATAAACCTACAAATCTCTTGGACAATGAAAATGCAATCTGAACATTTTAACTGGTTAATTGGAAACATACACAACCACATATATCTTGAAAAACTAGGAAAACTCGGGAACTCAATTTTGATAACAAAGACCCCGATAGGCAGTTATACAGTTTCTGGTAGTAGCGGGTGTCAAATTTAAAAACAAGAAACGTGGGTGAAAATCACAAAAAAAATCTAAAAATGGCATCAAAAGAAGGTTTAGCTTTCCTTAGAAGAAGAGCCACTCCTAGGGCTGGTGGTTCCCGGGGAAAATTTATAGCGCGTCCCTCCCGACTCAAATATAAGCAAAAAAGGCCGAATCAAAGAGAAAAATCTTATTAAAAAGGGCAACCCCCAAGCCGCAGCACCCCCAGCTGTCCCACTCGGGGCATCTGACCCGATGGCCCCCTCCTCCTTTTGAATGGCTCTGCTTGAAAAAACGATTTGTCTCTTTGAATCGACAGGTTGTTAATCTCTGAAACTTTACGGATGAAAACTGTTGTCAGATTTAAACAAAAATAAATAAAAAAATTGTTTTATTTATTTTCACTGCTCAACGTATTAGCACTAAGTAAAATGTGGTATTGCCCAAAAATCTCCAAAATTTATACACAAAAAAAAATACTAAGAAATCGCAAGTTTAGGTATAAATAAACTTAATGTGGATCCAGAGGATTAAAAAGTTATCATTTTTGATATCCCTGGTATTGTAAAATTTTTACAGCGATGTTTTTTAGAGAGTAAGGAACTACATTAAAACAAATAACGACGGAATATATTTTTGTTTTTTACTGCAGTTCTTGATTTGCATACAAATAAAGGTTGGATAATCAGCCAATATGACTGCCAAAAATTTGAGGAATTTTGTTGTGAAAAATGATTCTTCTTCTAAGGTTTAAGAGGCATGATGCTAGCTGTGATGTTGGCTGCCCTGATGAGCTCCTTAACATCAGTATTCAATTCCAGTTCAACAATCTTCACGATCGACATCTGGACTAGAATAAGGAAAGCTGCATCGGACATTGAATTGCTTATTGTAGGAAGGTAATTCTCATGCTAAGTTACTAAGTTACTACAACAAAGCTCTTCACTTTTAAAGAATTTGTAACAAGTAAGAAGCAGCTCTTGATAATAGTAGCCGAAGCTTTAAGAAAGGAAATTTGATATTTATATATATGTACTAAAAGAGTCGTGTTTTTTTTTTGTTTCTTCCAAATGTATGAGGATCGTTAAGTCGAAATTTACCAAACAAAAACTTCGAGCCTGGGAAATTTTGCTTGTTTTTCGAAAAAAATGAAAAACAGCTAAAAAAAAAGCGAGAGATCTCTATAAAAACTGCACCGTCAAATTCTGAATCAAACAGTACTGTTGTGAAGGTTTCGATTCCCTACCTATAAAAATTCGGTACTTCTTTACGTTTTAAAAATTTTCTCGGATGTATGTTAATTTGTTTGTTTTTTCCGAAGGGGTGATCGTATAGTGTTAGAAAATCGGAAGAAAGCTTATCCGAATGAATATCAAAATCTCTAGTGCTCTTTTTAAATAAAAAAAATCGTGCCAGAGCAAAGAGATTTTTTCTGCCATTTTGCGCCTCATAAGCACAGCGTTGCCAGAAAGAGGGATAAAAAGCAATCAATGCTAAAATTTTGAGATAGACAATTAAGTTAAGACTACTGAAATACTTTTTTGATGAGATTTTCAGTTTCAGAGGCAATAGGCCTAATGTCACGCAGTAGATCATTCATTCATGCACGTATGTCATACAGAATGAATGGTGATATTTATTTTAAGATTTTATTTATTCAAATTAATCCATTTGAAGCTTGACAAGGTTGTGTACAATGTTGTATAGTTGCGCATCTGTTATTATTGAGGAGGGCAGGTGGAACTTTGTGTAGGTGGAAGGGAGATTTTACCTGAAGGTCCTTCTTCTGTATTCTTTTCCCAAAAATTTCAAATTCTTTGTGAAGATTCAGATAAATATAGAAGGAGGTTTGAACGGGGAATGGTAAAAATTAACCTCTCCATCTTCTTTCTTGTTAATAAATTTTTACTATGTCTATTGTTTGGGGGCTGTAGGATGATAGCTCACCTCGTTTGTTTTCTAAAAGTTAGGGGTTCAATGTTCTTCTATTAAAATGGAACAGAAATCCACAGAAGAAAAAAAAAAATTCGAGTGACAGAAATCCTGCAAGATTAACACCTAAAACGAACATAAATTATTTCATACATTAGAAGAGTTTCCCACACTCCTTAATCCCCCTATCGCATTGTGCTAAAGTTTAAACTCCCCTCCTCCCAGGGCTTTAAAAACATCTACCCAAGCACAAGTACAATTAGACTGGAAACATTTCTGGAGACTGTAACTGGAGACTGGAAACTTTTACTTTGTGGGGCATTTCTGTGGTGGAAACAAAATATGTGCGAAAAATGAAATATTCTCCTCAACGGAAAGGGTTAAGGGTAGTAGTCGTTTGAAAAAATCCAAACTATTTTTGTTGAACACACGTAGCAAAAATTCACGATATACTACTTTTGCATAAAGAAAATATTTTATAAAATGTTTAGAAGAAACTGATTTTTTTTCTTCTTCTTCTTCTTCTTTTTTTGTAGTTGAGAGAATTCCTAACGTGGTTTCATAAGTAAGTTAAAAATCTCCTCAACATTCAATATATGTTTGTCATAAAATGTAAAAAATCTGTAATTCTTCAAAATACAAAGTTCATCTTAACCCCAATCCCCCTTTGCTTAAGCTGATCTTGCGTTTGACAAGTCATTCTCACAATTGACGCTGTCTATGCGAAGTTCATCTATATGTGTGTTTATATAATTTAACTTTACACTGTTTCAAGTACTGACAATCAGGGGCGTCGTTTGGGGGGTGGCAAGGGGGAGGGCAGTTGCCCCCCCCAATAATATGGAGAAAAATATATACATCCCATGCCCTTTGACCATCCAGATATAGACCCTTCTTGCCCCCCTCCCCCCAATAAAAATACTGGAGATTCGCCCCTGCTGACAGTTCAAAAACTGAATCTATTTATCTCATTACACGTAGCCTATCGTCAACCAAAATTTTGGAATTTAGGGGTAACTTATTTTGTCATTTGTTCGGTCATTTCTACTTTCTGTCTAACAAGATTAATTAAATAAGCAAAAAAATGTTTTTAAATAAGAGAAAAAAAGGCAAAATTAGAATAAAGTCCAAAAAATTGCAGTAAAATCGGGATAATTAGTGGTTCAACTTTACTAACGATTTTTTCTGACTTGTGCGTCTTTTCTTGTTTATTTATTTCATTTAAATTTAAGCTTTTGTTCGTAAATTTGCGATTTATTTGGGTATTTACCTTATGTTATGGGTATTTCCAGCTAAATACTTTTAATTTTTCAGGGTATTCACGCTTGTCTTGGTGACGGTGAGTATACTCTGGATTCCAATTATTCAGTCCTCAAAAGAAAGTCAACTTTTCAATTACATTCAAAGTGTGACTTCATACCTGGCTCCTCCCGTTTGTGCAATCTACATGCTTGCTGTATTCACAAATAGAATTAATGAAAAGGTAAAGATTTACGCAATTAAAGAGTATACCGCAATTAAATACAGCCTGAAGGATGGCAGATTGCCAAAGGCTGTCCTTGCCGGCCAAACATGTAAACCAAACAAAAGCAGGTCGTGCCCGAATGGGATGGGACGATATCGTAGGGAAATATATATTAGACAAATGGAACTTCCTCGGAGGGTGTAAAGAGAGAGGCTTCGAATAGATTGGGACGGATGAGGAGCTTGTGTTTTCATGTTTTGATTTAAGTTAGAAAACCTTTTGCTATTTTGATGGCTTATATCAACGTCGTGAAAAATGTGGCTTGACCTCACTTAAGTTCTTTTCTCATGCACCAACCTATCCACACTCCTACTATGACATGAATAAATATCGGAATTAGAAGAAAACATATCTATAAAATGAGCTGGTGAAGACCATTCGAACGTTGGTAAACCAGTGTTAACAGCTGGTGATCACACAACTGATATATACTTTATATATCATAATGGATACAATGATTAAATAGATACTTGTAAAAATTAGTATAAACCACTTACCCAAATGAAGTCTTTCTAAAATGCAAGATTGAATAAAAGTAACTGGTTTCGTATTGAATCAGGACTTAAGCAGGGTTGTGTTGTGTTTATCAAGGGGTTGTTTAGCAGGGTTTTGCGTAAGCGCATGGATAATTTTCATGAACTTTGTACTAAAGAGCACGATAGAGGTATGGGAGTTCAAATGGGAAAGTAAAACTATCCTAGACGTATACTACGTTGATGATTTGAGTGTCCTAGATTAAAATGTGGTGCAAAAACAGGTTTGAAAATTAATGTGAAGAAGACCAAGTCTCTTTGACTGAGAACAAGTGAAGGTAAAGAGGTGAGAGGTGATATTGGGTAGCGAGAAGATCATTAAGTGGATAGCTTTACTTACCACTGCAATTTTTGTTAGTAAAGAGTAAAGACGGCGTGGTGCAATGAAGATGTTAAAAGTAGAATAGCTAAGGCCCAAGGTGTATTTTCACAGTTCAAAAAAGTTTGGAAAAATACGAAGAAGGGTCTTGAACAAGGATTAGAATATTAGAAGCTACAGTTGTCAAACATGGCTCTGAAATGTCGGCACTCCGACAGAAGGATGAGGGTTTTTTTCCATAGATATTATAAATGCATTCGTGTGGGTACCCGTGTGACTGACCATATTTCAAATAGTAATCTGTACGCAAAATAGGATTATATCCCGTTTTCTAGGGCTATAATGAAAGAAAGATGCACATTCTGCGGATGACAGGTCGTCCTCTTCTGCCGGTCATATAGGACCAAACAAAAAGCAGGTCATCCCTGAATGAAGTGGGAGAAGGTCGTAGGCAAGGATTTAATGCGAATTGCATCTTCTTAGGAGGTGCAAATCACAGATACTAGGAACAAATCAAGAAGTCTTTGAGCTAAACCTAGACCTGTTGCAGCGTGAGACGCTATAACTTCACAATATTTCTTTATCACATTCAGTCAAAAATTTCAGGTGATTCTTTTACAAAAAACCACTAATTGTAAATTGACCGAAGGATATATTTTTCAAAGAGTTAACGCAAGTGTGACAAAAATCTTATAACTGGTTTTACGAACATTAACACCAAGAAAACTGAGATCAGTTCTACATAACATCACGAGTTGCTGTAGAACATTGTGAGTTGTTGCAATAATGTTCTGCAGAGCATCCCTTGCACTAATTGTGGGGTCCTTTAGGTTTGCTTCCACTGTCGCTATTGTTGTTCGCTATTCTCATGGATATTTAGTAGTTCATTGTCTTATACCTGTATAAGAAATTTGATCCTCAATCAAAATAAAAATACCTAATTAAGGCGAGGGTATTTAAATGGAAAATGTTTGAACTATTTTCATCCTTTTTGGGCATTCAATAATTCAGTAGCGCCTATTTATCAGGGTTTAATTTGCTATGGGGGGGGGGTGTAACTGACCCCTCCAACGCCAAGTTTGCCCCCCCCCCAAGAAATCAGTTTACTCCCCTCTTGAAATCAGGTTTCTGCAGAAAATCTTGTCAAAATTAAGATAAACCTATATATTTCAAGTATCCAGATAAACAGGTAAGTTTTCTTTAGTATATCTTGGCCTTAAAGGATAATATATTGATCATTTTTCAGTTTTCACTGTCATTTTCACTTGATTTGGGAAAATTGGCCCCAACTCCCTCCCCCCCCCCACCCTATTATTTTGACGAAATTTCGCCACTACTATTTTTTCAGTTTGACAAGTGTCATTACTTGTATCATTACAAGTGTCATTATTTGAAGTCTTGTTCTCAGGTACTATTGTTTTACTTCAGCAAACTAATCGGGGTTATTTGTTAATTGAAGTATTGATGAATGTTCAAAATTCACTTTCATATTATGGATTCCTTCCCTAATATCCAATCATTCTAAACCAGTAAGTTGCAAAAATTGCTTCTGTTACAGCAATCTATTAAATGAGTAATAGTCAATCAGTATACCTCCATGAATAACACTACAATTATGTTTTCTTCTGTTTACTAACCAATTGCTCATTTTTTTTTTGTTTTTTTCAGACCTTGTTGCAGATTGAACACCATTAGAAAAATGAAAATATTAGATTGTTGGGCTTTGTCAGGAAATCAATTAAGATGTCTGATTCTTCATTCCTCATTTCTTATTCAAACTGCTATACAGACTCTGTTATGCTATTGTCTGATCAGATTCACGTTTACCCCTGAACTGTTTTTCTAGAGTTTTGTTAGATTTCTACCCTTAGTCCAGCGGAGAGAAAGAGACCAAAATTCTAACCAAGTTAGAGTGGCAATTTGATTTATAACTGCTAAATTGGTCATTTATGTAAGTCTAAAAACTTTTATCAGATTTTTATTTTCAAATTATTATTTTTGTTTTCATTTTCAAATTTTGGCCAAGTAGCAGTTTTATTCGGCTGTTTAAGCAAGTTGAAATCTCACTCCCTTATAAATGCCACATTGCAGCACTTTGGTTTTTTCTTAGCTGGAACCTATAAAGAACGAACAACAGGGAATCCGACAGTGAGACCACTCAAATATGACCTCATCCAATAGAAGTTTTTTTTTTCAAAAAATATGTGTTTCACTTTTAGTTGGCAAAAGATACACGTGTTAAATCGTCTTGTATATGAAGAAGCAGTTTTTGTCAAAAATTGCATTCAGTGTTTTTGTCAGAAATTGCATTAACTTTTAATATTATTTTTAATTGCTTACAAAATCCGTTAGATATAGCTTTTTTTTAAATGGAACCTTAAATATCTCTCTATAATGTTTAAGTGCCCCACTAGCGGCAACAAAAAAAGTAAAAAAGAACAGACGTTTCACTACACACTGTGTCGTAAAGCGATTTTCCTTTTTGTTCAAGATGGGGAACTGTACTTCTCCATTTTGGAGTTTTCGGCCATATAGATCCCAGTGGTTAATTTCTCATTTAAATTTGGTTTCATTTTAGTCAGGTTTCAGGCTTTTTTTTGAAAATCCCCAAAAAAAAACACAATAAACCCTTATTACTAAGATTAATTCAAGTCACAGCTACTAAAACGGCTTTAAATAGTGATTCTCCCCCGCTCGACGGAGGAAGCACTTTTTTCCTCATTTTCAAAAAAGATTTTTTTTCCAAAATGTATTTTAAAATTTCGTTTACTGTGGGCTGTGGTTTGATTCTTTTTTACATTGACTTAACGGGCCAAGATTAACCCTTTACTAGATTGCAGCTGTCGCAGCACGCTGCTAATTCTGTGATTGACATGTCACTGCATTCACATCTGAAAATGTGATTTTCCCTATTGCTATGGTTGCAATAATTCCCTTAAATGGGGTTTTAATTTTTGAAAATTTGGTCGTAAAATGAACAAAATAATAGCTCATACTTTGGAGAATCAGGTATCGACAGAGAGAATAAAAGTTAAGAAAAATAGCCTACTGAAATTTTATCAATCTTTTTTACAAGGAAACTGGTAGAAAATTCGCCTATTTGCTGAGATAAATTTTTATTATAGCCTGATTCTTCTCTTTTAATTTTAGGGAGCGTTTTGGAGTCTAATGATTGGCCTTGCCACCGGTATTATAAGATTTAGCCTAGAGTTTGGGTATGTCATTCCACCGTGTGGCTCAGGTGAATATTCTGTAAATTATCTACTCAGTATTTTCTGAACCAGTGTAATATTAGTAGCGCTGAGCATTCTCTGAGCCTTCTCTAGAGTTTTTGCTACGAATTTCTTAATTAGATCCATGTTTGACTGTAATGCCACCGTTAAGCCCTAGAGTTTGTTAATTTAAAAGAATTTTCTATTCAACATTCTAGGAAAAGAAGAATGCGTACATTGATATTAAATTAAAACTGTCCTTTTTCTTATGTATTTATCTGGTTATGACATTTTAATTGCTAGCGCCAGTTAATGCTGATCACTAGAGTATTGTGATCTAAAGCAAGGGTAATCTAAAGCTACTAAAGTAAGAATTGGTTCTAATTAAAAGGAGACACGCACTTGATCTTATGAACTATTCGGCATTGAATTAAAAACACAGTTTGCATTGCTGTATCACGCCTGGATATGACGAAAAATTTCCTTTTAGCATCTACTTTTTTTGAATTTTGGACTATTCCCTTTGATTATCTTATCAAGTTTGTTACATTTAATTTCATCACCTAAAAAGCCATTTTATGTCACAACTACGATGATTCTTTGGATCTCAGTATTATATAAAATTATTGTCAATGCTCTTCTGTCGTATCTAGTGATGGAATTTTTTTTTAGTTTTCCTAACTAAAAAGGTTTAATTTTCTCAGTTTTTTTTACTTTTTCCTAGCAATATTTAGTTTTAACTTTTCTGCTATTTGCCTTGTTGGCTCATTTTACTTGACATTACTTTAGGCACCTTAGATATTTTTGCTCTGAATTACATTATTTTCTATTCTAAATCTCTTCTTTTCTATTCTAAGATTTTTTTTTACTCTGAATTGCATATTTTTTTATTCTAGGTCTCTTCTTCTCTATTCTAAAATATTTTTACTCTGAATTATATATTTTTCTATTATAAGTCTCTTCTTTTCTATTCTAAGATATTTTACTCTGAATTACATATTCAGAAATTCTGAACTTTATTTGAATTACAATTAAATATTCTAAGTCTCACTGTGTCTTATCTAGCTTTTTGATAATTATGTTCTTTTTCTATTCTTTTTTTTAAGTTCTTTTCTGTTTTTAGCTCAGTGACGGCTAGAGATTGATGGTCAGAAGCTTTTGGCAGGATGAGGATTTTGATTGCAATAATTCCAATTTTAATTCTAGGGCCATACTGTCGTGCTACAAGTTAATTGTATGTCCATAAAGTTTGTATAACTTACAAGAGTGGAAACTAATGCTAGTGTGGAAAAAAACACTAATGCCATTTAGGGTTTGGTGTACCTTGGATTGTGAAATGAAGGGGGAAAGTTTTCAGCAGAATTACATAATTCGACTAGAATAAAATTAACATTTTTGTTGATTTTTAAAATTATTCGGGAAAAGTTAATATATAAATCCCAAATTGTGAATTTCATTGAAGATTTTTTTTTATATAATTTTCTTCCATTTTGCGAGCGGAAAAAATAGGCCAAAAGTCGATCGAGTGGCATCCAGCAGGGGGGCCAGTCATAGATGGGGGGAAGAGAGGGTAGTCTTAAATAATTCATATGGAAACTTCTTCACCCCTCCGTAATTTTCGTAAATTATTCTCGTAAAGTTTATTTATAAATCGCCTCTTTAGAATTTTAAAAGAGTTTGTTTTGTGAATAATTTTCTAAAATTTTGCATGCACGAAAAAATAGCCCAGGAGCAGACTGAGTAAATCCAGCAAGGATGCGCCTCATAGATGGAGGGAAGAGAGGGTAGTCTTTTGGAACCTTGTTAATTTCAAATCTACCAGAAGGGCTTACCTCTCAACAAAACTTTATAGGTAGTAAAATGTAGTGTCAGTTGTGCTCATTAGAGTTTCCAGACACATCCCAACCATTGCAAGAGACAGGAGGGAGGGGAATTCTCAAACTTTTGTCATCAGAGGATTCAACAGTGAGATTGTCAGGCTTCTAACAAAAGTGGTCTAAAAAAATTTTTCATGCCCTTTGGGATCTCAACTTGATCTAGCCCACTGCAAGAAACGGAAAAGGTTCCTCAATTTTTGTCATCAGGACATCTAATGAGAGACATTGCCCAACGCCTGATGTCGAAGAGATAGTGTCCCAAAGATATAGTCCACATCTGATACGACTATTGTCCGGAGGGGTGATGGCGTCAGAATGTTTTATAGTCAGAGCACGTAGCAAGAAGGATTACCAGATCTTACTGAATCTTTACAAGAAATAATAATAAGTTTGTTGGTGGCGCATTTTGGGCATCCAAACACTGTCCATCCTCTGCAGAGGAAATTGTGGGAGGGGGAGCTCCAGTGGGAGGGGGAAGTTCAGGATATCAAAATATTTGACAAAAAGACGGTCGAGCCTATGTGTGTGGAATGTAAGAGATAATGTCTAAGTTTTGTCTTTTTGGGATCCCCATCTGACATAATTTTGTGGGGAAGGGTTAGGTCAATGTAAATAGCGACGAAGACCACACTGCATTTCCATCATAAACAATAAGAGACAAGTAGAACAATAGGGAAATGTTTTCTTTAAGACTGTGGAATGCGAACTTTAAATGAATAGTTTGACCCTATATCCAAGGGCTGTCCTCAGCAGAACAAACGAAAAAATACAAAAGAAACTCACATTAAACAAAAATCTTTTGAAAGCTCTTCTAGCATCATTACTTCAGGGAAGTTCGACCAGGATTCCATTCGTTTTCATTTTTCATTTGCTTTGCTGAGGACGGCCCTTGGATATAGGATCAAAATAACTATTTGAAGTTTGCATTCCACTGTCTTATAGAAAAAGTTTCCCAATTGATCTACTTGTATTCGTTGTTTATGATAGGTCAATGATCCATAAATTCGTTGGCAGGACATCTACCGAAAAGGAAAATTATATCTCAGCCAAGATCGTTCGGAAATAACAGTGGTTTTCATACGTTTACTGGTTCTGGAGGGGGGGGTGTACTTACTCTGACTAGGAAATCCTCAATCCTTCTTAAAATCTGCCTAGATTTTCCTCCTAGATTTCGAAAATTATCCTTGTATGGCACTTTCATTGAAAAATATCTTTATTGGCATTTCTATTGAAAAAGAAAAAAACGACAGAATTGCCTCCCTAAACTTTGAAAAGCACATTTTAAAGCATCTTTCTACTGAATTTTTGTAAATTGCATCCCTACCTCTCCTTGCTTATTGATATAGAGTAAAGCTTTGGTGCTGAAAGAATCGTCCCGATCTATTTCGACATAGATTACTTGGATGAATTTCGAGAGGGCAGTAACAATTTGTATTTTTATTTATTTACTCAAACTAATAGAAATAGCATAATTCCCAATATTGTTTAATATATAACAGGGAACTATTAAAATAATTCTCAAGTTTAATTTCATTAATAAAAAAAAATTTGGAGGGGAAAACTATTTGAAATTATTCATATTTTAGTTTTGTGATGGCAACACTCTCTATCTAAATTTTTATGTAAAAAGCACAGACTTTGTCAGGTGAGTATTTTTATGATTTAAAGTATTCTTAATGGTTCTTTAGGTTATAAGAGACAAAATGTGGCAACATTGTAACAATGGCGGATCCAGTGGGGGGGGGGTGCCCCCCCCCTAACATAGCTTAAATTAGTGTAATTTACTTAATTAACGTAAGTTTACATTAATTAAACTTGCTCCTAACGCAAGTTTGTCGGATCAATCTATTTTGTCCCCCCCCCCAAAAAAAAAAAATCCTGGATCTGCCCCTGCACTATAAGCAACGTGATGCATTGGCCGACCGGTGATTCTTTCAAAATTTGACAACTGAGCATAGGGCGACAGCCAGAGCAATTACTTCAGGCTGGTGTTCGAGAGCCCACTAACAATTTCAATTTATTCCCTTTTTTTATTCATTCACTCACACTAACTCTCAGCTTTTGTTCATCTATCTTTTAATGTTATTTCAGATGAGCCAGACACAAGGCCAGAGGTTATCATGCGAATAGTTGGAGATATTCATTTTCTTCATTTTGGATGTATACTATTTCTAATTACTGGATTTTTTGCCGTCGTCATAAGTGCTCTTACCGAGCCTCTTGACCCTGCATATGTACGTAGTTTTGAGTTTCTTACTGTATTTTTTTTTACCGTAGTTTCTTACCGTAGTGCTCTTAACACTGAATATCTGCGTAGTTTCTGTTCCTCTTATTTATTTATTTTTCTGCCCCAAGAACTACATTTGTACAATTTTAAAATCTTGAAAAATTCCCCTAAAAGTTCAAAAAATGTACTTAAGGTTTATGTTCCCCATGCCATTTTTGTTTGTTAGGTTTCTTCTTCCTTGAAGTTTTAATATATCAACTCAAGACATTTTTTATATCATACTACAGGTGAGATTCAGCTCTATTTGTCTGCCAAATTACATTTATGAAATTGGGTGTATATGTTTTGTTAAGATTGAAAATGCTTTGAGAATTGGTTAAAAATAGTTGAAAAAGAACAACTTTCCTATTTTTTAAGCACGTTTAGATTATCCCACAAGGAAAAGCGTAAGTAATATCAGAATTCTGCTTTGGTGAATGGATAGATTTGGCACTAAGGAATTCAATGATGTATCATTCCATAGCCGAGATTCCTCTCTATCCATCTGCCAAATTACATTTATAAAATATGGTGTACATGTTTTTTTTAGATTGAAAATCAAAAAATCTAGAATACGTAGCTGAAAAAGACAATATTACTATTTTTGAAGAAAGTTTAGATACTTCCCAAGAAAAATTTCTAGAAATATCATAATTATGACTCTGTGAATGGATGAATTTGAGATTAATGAAAACAGTGATACAAGTATCTTGTCCTTTTGATGCAAATTACAGCTGCAGGCTAGTGGCAAAATTGATTGTTTTAGAGGGAACATATACCTTAAGCTATGTAAGTACTTGAAAACAAAAAATGGCAGGTAAACAATTAAAAATGGAAGTTCAAGCCAGTTCCCTTTCCCCTCTTCCACAAGAAGCATCAATATTTTTTTTTTACAAATTAGCCTCTAACTTTTTATCATTTTACACAATTAACTTTTTTTTTTCATCATTCTCCCCCTCCTATCTACCCTAAAATACTGAGACTAAGAAAAAAAAATACTTATTGTATCATGGTTGCAGTAATAGCTATAATCCAGCATGGAGCAGACCGCAGCCCATTATAACCGCATTTAAAAACGTATTTTCAAATGTACAAGAATTGCAATTTCATATTTATTCAGGACTGGTAACTATTATCCTTCGGAAAATTGAAATGACAAATAGGGATGAAAAACCTTTATAAGAATTTCAAATAAGAGCTACAAAATCCCTGAAAATGATGATGAACCGAATAACAAGCATGCCTATGGATTCCCTGTGTCCCAAAAGCCCTATTCAGAGGTTTTAAGTTCCCAATCCTAAGAATCGCAGAAAATTACATTTTGGCCGGCGCATCATTGGTTTGTTACCACCTGCTTTGTTACAATAAAATGTAAAAGAATCACAATTTGAAACTGGTTCACGAATGGTAACTATCATCAATCTTAGAATTGAAATAAAAACTAGAGATGAAAATAAATTTAAAAGAATTTCGAATAAGAGTTTCAAAACCCCTGAAATGTTGGTAAACCGAAATAAAAAGGCATAACCTTTGGAATTCCTGTGTTTCAAAAGCCTTAACCAGAGGTTTTCAGTCCCCTATCCTAAGAGTTTTGTTTTAATAATTATACAGTGGATTTCTTTTAGTTTATCTAGCAGTTCCAAATTTTATCGTTGGTACAATTCTTCCCCCTGCAGCTTTGAATACACCATTAAGTTGGGTTACGTTTTAAAGATAAAGGATAAATCACAGCAAGCACAAAAATTGTGCTTTTTACCCTCCATCTGGGACAAAATAGAAAGCAGACTTTTTCCGAATAGGTTAAGAAGAGGCAATAAGAAAGGATTTGAAAAAAACTAAAACCACAAGTAATAGAGTAAGGATATAGACTTTGAATATATTGGGGTAGAGAAGGAGCATACTCAGGTATGTTGGCTCGGTACTGCAATAAGTTGTTGTTAGCATTAGTACTAATAGTAAAACGCAACTCTATGGTGTAAATTAATTTTACCTCAACATGGCACATTTGGTTAAAACTTAAGTATCCTCTGCTATGACTTGGTCAGCTATGCAGCAGAACAAAACAAATGAAGGCATAACTTACAATACAAACATTTTAAACATTTTGATGCTGATACAAAACAAAAAAAAATTGACATAAAAATTTTATTATTATCATTGATCTAGTTCACGCTTGTAACGTTAATGACGTTATTCTATCTGATGTCAAGTTTCTATGCTTTTTACCTTAAAATGGTTTGTCAAAATTTTGGTGTCAAAATCGGTCTGGTGAGTAACTTACTTATAGCATTGAATGGAGAAAAAGAAATAACAAAGCATCAGATAATGAATTATTTTAAGAAAAATCACCTAAAATTTTACTTAAAAACAAAAACTGTGTTTAAACAATGAGATTCCTAAATCAAGCTTAACCTTTTATCTGTTCTTCTTCATCAGTAGTATCACCAAAGGAAAAAAAAAAATGTTAGGAAATAATGTCAGAACGTCAAGCATTTCTGGATATTCAGACTTTCGTAGGCTGTCGTGCTCAAGGCAATCTACGACAGCTTACGGTTCAATTTAGCAGAAATAAATTTCAGCGAGCTAGAAAAAACTCTCATTCGACGAGCTTTTGTTAATATTTAGATCCCATCGAAATCCTAACAAATATGGAAATCCTAATAAATTCTAACAAATAATTTCAAAATGTATTTACAAAATCTAGGGGAGGTATTTTTTGGTTTGTTTTGTTTTTCTTATGAAAAGCCAAAAACTATTCTTCAAGAAAATATAAGAAAATATATTTTTCAAAAGGGTAAGTCTAGAAATCTAAGGGGGTAGACGGATCTTGTGATCATTCTTCCTGTCCTCTCTGCTACTGCTCAGGCATTTTGCTGCATATAAGCCTGTTTTAAAAGATCGTATACCATTAATTTTATTCAAAAGCAGATCAAAAACATACTTCACTCAACAAGTTATACTACTGACTAAAGGCACCTCAGGTCCCGGAGAAAAATAGTCATGTTATCCGGAATCTAGGAGGAATGAACAAATTCATGTGACCCAAACTAAAAATAAGTGTTTGTTAAATTAGGAATAAAAATTGTTTTTTACGGTACAAGTGCACTAGACGTACTCTTTTATATACTGTATATGGAATGTCAAACTAGAGATGCTACAGATACCGGAACAGATACCCGCCAGACTGGTTATTTCAAGAAACCGCTATTAAGAATTGGAAATGAAGAGTATTTTTCATTGCGTTTACGATATTTAAACTGTTCTTTTTTGGGGTTTAGGGGGGGAGGTACCTAGGTTAGGTTAAGTACTTAATTTATGCTATGCCTTGCCAACCACCCCCCCCCCCTAATATGCAAATATATAGCCCAAATTTGTTTCTAAACAATTATATATTGATCCTATTTTATTTCATTAGCATTAACCAAACTTGACTTCTTTAGCAGTATATAAAAGAGTACGTTTGATGCACCAAAAGCGTTTTTACCTACCTATATAAGCTATATACCTATATACCTACCTATATACCTATATAAGAACAACAAGAACAGGCTTAATTGCAAAATAAGATATTTTCATGTTTTTCTGATGTATGACAAACTAACTGACCATGTTGTACAATCTGTATCCAATTTTTACATGGAAATGACGTCTGAGTCTAATCGTCTCTAAACGGTGCATTCGACATCATCTATAAAATCTCACTATTTTTACTCTGAGGTGCGAAAAACCAGCTTTTGTTTAGATGGCACCTGTAAATCGCATCAGCCCCGAAAGGGTTAAAGAATTTTGATTGATGAATAAGTTTTCTCCTGTGGTTATTACTCCCTAAATGTCAAATTCTTGCTGAGTTCAGCAATAAATCCAGAGTAACGTTAAAAAACAAATCCTGAGAAATCATAGATTTACAACATTTCTGAAAAAATCTACCCTAGGAAAAGAAAAATACGGGTTAAATCCTGCAAAGTAGAAAAGCTGGCTGATGTCGGCTTTTCAAATTTAGTCCTGCCTTTTAAATTACCCACTTCTAAATATGAAGTTAAAATTATTTGATCCATAAATCCTACCATTTTGGTTGACAGGATTGACTATACTTGAAAAAAGGTTTGACTGGCTTGAAAAAAATCTTAACACTTTATTTGTTTTAGCTACACAGGCTAACTTGGTGGACAAGATATAGTCGCAAAGTCCGTTTAGATCTGAGAGATGAAATTGAAGAACAAGCAGAACTGGCAAACAGACGTGAACTACAAAGACAAAATGAAAGCGAAACAAATTTTGGTAAATATGACACCAAATCACATGCTCCTCCTCCATCCTAATCTATTTAAAGCCTCCCCCCTTTATACTTTTCTAAGAATTACCAAATTCGATTAAGTCCTTCCTTACGACCTCCTCCCACCAGTCATCCTTCTACGCAATCTATAAATTCGAATTTCTGGTTGCGCATTTCACGCAATCTGTCACCCGCAGAATGTGACCTAGCCATCTCCACCTTTCTCTTATTTTAGCCCTAGAAATCGTGATAGTTTCAGGATATGATATAAAAAGAAGGAAAAGTTTGTGACACTTTGTAAATAAAGGAAGATTTATTTTTCAAGGAAGAATTAGACACGGCACTACTCCTACTACTACTAATTCTATTACTAACAACTCACTGCAGCCCCGAGCCGCCAGAGGCCAGCACAGCTACGCATACTCCTCCTCCATTCTAAAATATTTAAAACCTCTTTCTTTACACCTTCCCAAAAAGTTCCAATTTCCCTCAAATACTTCCTTACGATCTCCTCTCCCCAAGTTCAGGGACGACGCACTTTTCATTTGGCCCTAGATGGTTGACCAAAAGGAAGATCTTTGCCAATCTGTCATCTTTCATCCGCAGATGGTGTTCTCGCCATCTCAGCCTTCCTCTCATTACAGTCCTAGAAATTGGGACAGAACTTTATTTTTTTTTTTTTTTTGTACAGCTTACTGTTTAATATACGGTCTATCAGACGGGTTACCACACAACAATCCGTAAATAATTACTCTGGAAAATATATAATAAATCTTCCAGCGTCTTTCGGAGCGCTCACGTTTTAGAACCATACTTGACCATTGTCATCACTGCAGCTTCTAATATTGGTTCGCAGACTTACCTTCGTATTCTTCCAAAAAGATTTCAACTATAAAAAACACCCTGAAACTTGGCTATTCTACTTTTAAAATCTTTAGTGCATCTACCATCTTTACTAATAATACTACCTAGGTAAATGAAAATATCAATTTGATCAACCGTCTCGTTGGCCAGCATTACCTCTCCACCTTCACTTACTCCCAGTCTAAGCAACTTAGTCTTCTTAACATTAATTCAAGCCTATTCTTGCGCCCTGAGCCCTCGGAACCTAAAAAAATTATTCATTTGACTAACATTTCAACTAGAACGCTCAAATCTTCGGCATAATCTAAGCCTAGCTAATTCTACTGTATACTTTCCCATTTGATTCCATGCTCTCCCAGAGCCTTTGCCGTGTCGTTAGGACAAAGTCTATCAAAGTTGCAAATACAAATGGGGATAGAACACAACAATGCTTCGCTGCATCCCAGTAATGTTATTCTCGTACGAAGCACTAACCACTTGGCTGTGTTTATACTGTATACCCATACCATACAAGGATAGAACCTTCGTTAAAACTCTTCAATCGGCTAAATTAAACGCTTGCTCATAATATATAAAGTTAAAGACTAAACTGGTCCGATGACTCAGCCACTTCTTAATTTTCAATCTAAGAATAAAAATACAATCGATGCATGCTCTCCCCTTCTTAAAATCACACTTCTCCTCTTAAAACTTTATCTACAAAAGTCTAAGTCCAAAATGTGTCATCATACTAAGTAATCTGCTTCCTAGAGAAACCAGACTAACGCCTTTATAATTGCAACACTCATTCTCAACACCTTTTTCATAGGTTAAAAAAAAAACTTTTTGCACAAAATAAGTTTTTGAAAAAAAAGTAAGGAACTCTATTAAGCCAAAAATGAACAAAAATAGAACCAAATAATTTACCATGCATAAAACTACCACAAATCATTATCAATAAATAAATGAAACCCAAAACAAACAGAAATTAAACTAAGTCTAACTCAAAACGAGCAGAAATTAATCTTAGTAGGGTTCTATACCCTATGCTTTCTAAAAGCCAGAATATAATTTGTACTTTACTGAAAATTAAATAAAAAAAAACAAGTTTTTTAAACTGAAAGTAAGGAGCGACATTAAAACTTAAAACGAACTGAAATTATTCCGTATATTAAAGGGGTTGTCCTCTCCTCCACGCCTCGAACTATACGATAAATTATTTTATTGTTTTAAAAAATAAAGTTTTATGAAAGAGCCAAACTTTATCCTAAAGAGCGAGGAGTTGAGGATGGGACAGCCCCTTTCATATACGGAATAATTTCTGTTTGTTTTAATTTTTAATGCCGCTCCTTACTTTCAGTTTAAAAAACTTATTTTTTTATCTAATTTTTGATCGTTTTTTAGTTAATGCAGTTTTTATTTTGGCTCACCGTCATTGAATAAGTAAAAAAATTTGCATAAAAATTTTACTCTTCTTTTGCTAAATGGCTGTCTCTAAACTTGGTTCTGACGTAATTTACAAATTAACTTACGTAACGAACTTCTATATTCGTATATTTTTATTCTGGCAAAAAATATGTTGCAGATATATTCGTAGTTGCAGATTTTTGCAGATATGAGCTTGAAACCTATGTAATAGGGTTTTGTGATGCGCTGAATCTGACGGTGGGATTTTCATTTAAATTCTTTCACTTGTAGGGGATGTTTCCTCCCTCTTTAAAAAATCAGGTAAATTTTCTCAGGCTCGTAGCCTTTGATGAGTAATACTAAACTTAATAAAATTTATATATTTATAAACGGCATTATAAGCCCATTCTTTTGATACATTTATTGACATCAAAATTCCGTTTTTAAAAGTTTCGATTACTATTGAGCCGTATCGCTTGTTTTTTTTTTTATTACGTACATTAGGGGGTTCTCCACTTAGTCAATACCACGCTCTTTACGTTAAAAGTAAAAAAAAAAATTTAATTCACAAACCCCTGAATCACAAAGGCCGTTTATTTAGAATAGATAGCTCTTTAGAAAGCACTAAAAAAACTGTAGCGTAAAGAGCGAGGTATTGACTTGGGGGAGAACCCCCTCATATACGTAATAATTTCTGTTAGTTTTAGTTTTAATGTTGCTCCTTACTTTCAGTTGAAAAAACTTGTTCTTTTAAAATTTAATTTCTAACCGTTTTTTAAATAAAGCTTGGAAATCCGGTGCACCCTTCATAGAAATGTCCCTTACCCCAAAGAAACATCCTCCACGGAAAGATTCTCCCGAGTAACCCCCTCCTCCAGCCCTCCCCCCCCCCACCAGAATAAAATCATTCCTGAAAATGTCTGTATACTTCCCAATAACAAATACAATATGTAAGCAATGGGCAAAGTTCATATCTTGCAGCCCTTCCCCTGGGAACTGTGGAGGATTAAGTCATCCTAAAAGACATATTTATCAGATTTTCGACTATGCTGAACAAAATGGCTATCTCAAAATTTTAATTGGGTGACTTTGAGAAAAAAAGGAGCGTGGGAGGGGGCCTAGTTGCCCTCCATTTTTTGGAGGGCACGCATCGTGATCTTTTTTCGAGCAAAAGATGCAAATTTCCACCTTTTTGCAGATAGGAGCGTGAAACTTCTTTAATAGGGTTCTCTGATAAGCTGAATGTGATGGTGTAATTTTCGTTAAAGTTAATTAAAATGCAAAATTCCACATTTTTGCAGATAGGAGTTTGAAGCTTTTTAATAATGTTCGTTGATAAGCTGAATCTGATGGTGTGAATTTCGTTAAAGTTAATTAAAAAAATTACAATGAAAACAAAATTTTATTTTTTTTTAAAAATAGAGTTGTGAGAAAGTCAAACTTTAGCGTAAAGAGCGAGGCGTTGAGGAGGGGGCAGCCCCTTTCATATACGGAATAATTTCTGTTCGTTTTAAGTTTTAACGTTGGTCCATACTTTCAGTTAAAAAAAACTTGGTTTTTTTTTATTTAATTTGTGAACATTTTTTAATTAATGCAGGTTTTGATTTTGGCTCACCGTGCATGAATAATTAAAACGAAATTTGCATATTGATTTTGCTTTTATTTGGTTAAATGGCTTTCTCGAAACTTGTTGAATTTTTTTTACGAACGTTTTTATTAGTAATAAATATACGTAACTTACGAATTAACTTACGTAACGAACTTCTATATTCATAGATTTTTAATACGTATATTAGGGGGTTTGCCCCCTAGTCAATACCTTGCTCTTTAATATAAAGTTCGAATTTTGTTACAATTCTTTAAAAATGACCCCTTAATCACAAAGGCCGTTAATTAGAATAAATAGCTCTATGAAAGTACTAAAAAATCTTTGGCTTAAAGAGCGAGGTATTTACTAGAAGGTGAACCCAATCATATAGCTAATATTTTTTTATTCGTTTTAATTTTTGATGTTGCTCCTTACTTTCATTTTAAAAACTTTTTTCTTTTTACATAATTGCTGATTTTTTTTTTTTAAATAATGGTGGGATATCTGACACCTCCTTCATATTAATGCCCTTTCCCCCAGGAAAACTGCTTTCAAGAAAAGATCCTCCCATATAAAACCCCCGACCCCCCCCCAACCCCCACTACCAGAAAAAAATCCCCCTGAAAACTTCGGTATACTTCCCAATAACCAATACTATATGTTAACATTGGGTAAAGCTCATAACTTTCAGCCGTCCCCCTGGGGGCTTCGAGGGATTAAGTCATCCTCAAAGACATAGTTATTAAATATTTCGACTATGCTGCACAAAATGGCTATCTCAAAATTTTGATCAGGTGACTTCGGGAAAAAATGAGCGTAGGAGGGGGCCTAGTTGCCCTCCATTTTTTTGGTCACTTAAAAAGGGCACTAGAACTTTTAAATTCCGTTCCAATGAGCCCTCCCACGATATTTTAGGACCACTGGGTCGATACAATCACCCCTGGGGAAAAGAAAGAAAAGAAACAAATAAACATGCATCCGTGATCTTTCTTCTGGCAAAAAATGGAAAATTCCACATTTTTGTAGATAGGAGCTTGAAACCTCTTCAGTAGGGTTCTCTAATACGCTGAATCTGACGATGTTATTTCCATTTAGGTTCTATTACCTTTTGGGGGTCTTTCCCCCTTTTTTCAGAAATAGGCCAAAGTTACTTAGGCGTGTAAATTTCTATGGATAGAACTAAACTTGATGAAACTTTTATATTTAAAATCAACATTAAAATCTGATTCTTTTTATGTGTCTATTGGTATCAAAATTCCGTTTTTTAGAGTTTCGGTTACCATTGAGCCGGGTCGCTCTTTACTTACAGTTCGTTACCACGAACTGTTTGAAAATTCAAAGGAATTTACTGAAAAAAATATCCATTGTCAGTTTAATATAAATATGCTGATATTCATTCCTTAAAATCTTAATTAATTTTTTATTTCTTAAAGTTATTAAAGTGAAAACATTTAAAAGGATTTTCTTTCGGAGCGCCCAAGGTTCAGAACTATACTTGACAACTTTCATCACTATAGCTTCCAATATTCAAGTCTTGGTTCGCATTTATCCTCCTATTCTTCTGAACTTTTTTAAGCTGTGAAAAAATACCCTGAGTCTAGGCTATTCTTTTTTTAACATCTTCACTGCACCCACAATCTTTACTAATACTACCTATGTAAGTGAAGCTGTCCACTTGATCGATCTTCTCGTTACCCAACATTCCCTGTTCACCTTCACTTTTTTCCAGTCTTAGCGACATCACCTTCTTAACATTAATTTTCAAATCTATTTTTTCACCCCGAAAAAAATCTTCAAAAACTCGCTCATTTTACTAATTTCTTCATCTAGAACGGTCAAATCATCAGCATAATCTAAGTTTAGGGGAGCTTTCCTTCCTCATTTGATTCCATCCTCTCCCATTCTTTGCTGTGACTACTTAAGACAAAGTCCTTCAAAAGGATCCATATAAATGGGAAGTCCTGTCTTATCGTTAGAAAGAGCAAGACCCTAACACAAGCTACAAGGCTGGGCTTACATCTCCTAACAAGTAAACAGGGATTCCCAACCTTTTTGTACTCTAGAGCACATTCTAAAATGTCGGTAGGGTGACAGGCACCACCTATTTTTAAACGACAAACTCCTTCCATGAATTCGCATTCCTATAATTTATTTCTTATATTCATAATTTATCAACATATGATCAACGAAATTTGTTTCAAATAATAAAATTATTATCCAAATTATATGCACTCAGAGAAATATATTTACATAACGTAAACAAAGGCATGTCAATGTGATTTTTGGCATTGCATATCATTGGTCAGTGCCTCATAATTATGAGAGTATGATGATAATCCTGTTAGCGAACAATTATAAAGAAGCTCAACGGTGAGTCGAGATCTATATCCTAATTTCAATCAATTCACGTTTGAAAAAAAAATGATTCTCATAAGTATGTCGAACCAAGAAATTATTGAATATTATATGCCACTTTTATCAAAAATGGGAATTTTTCTGTGTCCACGGTATTTTAAAAGTCCTATGATATTAAGGAATTTAGAAAAATATCATTCTTAAGATCCAACATTTCTAACTCTAGTTCTTCTTTCTTACTGTGAACAACATCTGCAATACATGCGACCATTTCCAATAGCCTGCATTCATTTGGCAAGTAAAAGCATTGATACAGAAGAAAATAATTGGCTCGATATGTGTAAACTGCGAAAACCTCTCTTCAAATTGTTTTTCTACACTTGAAGATGCTTAATAAATCCTGACATATTCAATTCATTATTACCTAGCATTTTTTTCATTTATGGAAAATGGATGAGAGAATTGACCTGCAGATGGGATACTAAAAACTCCAGTTTAGCTTTAGATGACTTTACAAAGCTTATAATTTCAGCCATGTTTTTGCTTTCCCCCTAAACTCCAAATTTAAGGAATTCCTTTTCTCCATGGTATCTGTGAGACCTCCCAAGTCAATCAGCCAGCAAGACTCAGCTTTTTCATCATAATTTCCATTTTTATCGGTCAAAAATGTTTGTATTTCTTCAATCAAACTCACAAATCTTGTAAAAATCTTTGCTGTACTGAGCCAACGTACTTCAGTACGCAGATTAAAATCATGGCGTTCATCTTCGGTATCTTCTAACAGGGCCTTACAAACTCGGTGTTGCAAAGGAACTGCTCAAATAGAATTGATTATTTTTGTAACCATTTTCATGACGCGTTCAAATGGCTATATTTCACATCACAGAGCTTCTTGGTGGATAATACAGTTGTAAGACATAAAGTTTGAAAATGACTCATCTTTGTTGCAGAGGTATATAAATCCTTTGTTTTTACCGACCATTGCTGGTGCCCCATCGGTGGTTATCGCAGACAGCTTGTACAAAGGCATATTTATTGACTTGGCGTATGTTTTTAATGTATTATAAATGTCCTCACCCCTTGTCTGTCTTTTAAGAAGTAATATTTCAATATATCCTCTTTTACTGTGAAGTTACTAAATACCATCCTCACCATAACTGCTAACTGCGCGGTGTCTGATATATCTGTCGACTCGTCAAATTGTAACAAGAACCAGTGACAACCAAATCAGTCTTTAACTGAGTTTGTATGTCTGTTGAAATTGTAGGTATTCTTCTGGTGACGGTGTTATTTGACAACTGTAAAATTTGTATTGCTAAGACAATCTCACGTTTGCTAAAAGATCCCTCAAACAAACAATCGGCATCAGTGAAAAATTGTTCTTTCATCAACCCACCATCAATGAAAGGTCTTCCTTTTTGCGAGCATGTAAGATATTTTGAAAGAAGCAATGTACCGGGTTTCAAACCCAGTACCCCCCATTTTCTTTGGATACGGCCTTGGTTTTTAACTGAGCAGATTCTTAATTTTATTTGGAGTAGTTTTAACTATATTTATCCATTACTGGTTCTGAGACGATTTTTTTGTACAGGGTCAGACTCGTAATTAAAGAACCTGTAAGAACCGCTCTTTTCCTAAAACATTACAATTTATGGGATTTCCTTCGTATTTCCTGTAATTTTCACATTTGTCAAAATTTTTTCGGACATTTTTAGAATTCTCCACACGTCTAGTGAAAAAATATTGTTTTGCAGTTAGGATTGATTTTAGTTGACATATTTTTTTTCTTTCTTACTTCAAATTTAAGCGGATAATTCACATCAAAAGTGCCGTAAATTGTCTGAAAGTGACGTTCAACATTACGTTTTTTCGCCACTGCAATACTACTACGACATAACAAACAACCGAATTTATTTTTCAATTTAACGAAACACTATGATTCCTCCTGGTCTTTGTTAAAATTATAGGTTCGTTGTGTTTTGCTCTGTCCACTTATTTTCGGCCTAAAGATATAAAAAATAAATAGTAATTGAACTACAATATAATATCAATGTTATAACATATTTCTGATCTACACTATATACATAAATGCATTATAACATGGACTATAACTATCCTCTTAATCATGAGATATTATCGATTATTAATATAATAGAATACCCACCTCAAGGCCAGGATTTACGCATAGGCCCAATAGGCCCGGGCCTAGGGGCACACAATGCCGAGGAGCGCAAAAAGCATTGAGGAATTTTTTCTTAACAAAACTGGACTAATGTGATTTATCGCCAAAGTGCCACGTGCGCCTTTCTGCTGCGCTACCTATTCGGAGGAAAGTGATTTTAAAACAACACAGGAATTCCGTAGCCCCTTATAAACTGTCAGATGTCTCCAAGAATGGCAGCTGAGAGCTCGGTATCACCTCTCTCTTGCATTACTCTTGGCACATCACTCATCAGTTGCCTTCTATTCAGGGCTTCCACTATCCCAATTTTTCAGAGTTTTCCCCATAAATCTCTGTGTCTCCCCGAAACAAAATTGCTTGGGCCTAGGGGTGCCAACGATTTAAATTCGGCCCAGCTCACTTCACTTTTAGTCCGTTAAAAATTTTCAGAAGCAATATCAAAACTCCTAATTCGTGTGTCGCTAAATAGACAAAGATATCTCCTAGCTCCTGTCGCGATCCGATCGGGCAGCAATCATAATGAAAACAACTCGCCTCCAGACTAGCGTGAGAACTAGTGAGGAGTGCAGTCTCGCTCGTCGATAGACATTTTGCAACAAGATTTTTCAGCAAAGGAACACCTCATACATAGTGTATAAAAAAAATTGTCAAAAGTAAAAAAGATTAAAACTCTAACAAATAAATAAAAACAATTCACATTTTTAATTAATGATTATAGAAAACCCTGTCTCGGTTGAATAGTGTCGGGCAAATACGAATCGTTCCGCGAGCAAAGGGTTGGAAACCCCAGAAGTAAAAGATTGTCCAGGTAAGTAATATACCAAAAAAATACTTCAAATACAAACACATTAAAAATAAAAGTTGAAAGAAGTCTACTACTACTACTACTACTGCTTAACCCCTCACCAGATATTTATTTTCCCAGACACATAATTTCCTGATTTAAAAGGCACATTCAAATACAAATAATTACGAACAGACTAGGTTATATTCCACAGAAAGGGAAAATGCCCTTTCACTATTGCTTTGGGAACTGTCTTTACGTTTAATGCTTGTTTTTAAGTTTTATTTTATCCTTACGATTTTTATCCGTACTTTTACGCTTAATTTACTTTTGTGTGCTGAGAGGGTCGAGCGGGGGGGGGGGCTGAGAGGGGGGCTATTATCCTCGTCTCTATACTTACGTTTCTTTTTTTTCACTGGAATTATTCTCCATTTCTTTTCGTTTTGTCATGCTTAGCTGGTGTGGTCTTAAAAATTGATTAAAAGCGCGCATTGAATTTGAACACGAATTTTATACTGAAATGACAAAGGTAATGATATGATAATTGAAATGATAATGAAACAAACTTGAAATGATAATTTTATACTAAAGCGATTAAACCCTAGGATAGAAAGAGGATAAAAGGTTGTCCATGAGAAATAGTGCCGGAAGGTTTAGACATATCAAGTGCGTATAGATGAAGTCCTAATCCCTTTCACGAAGATTCACGAAATAAACTCACAAGCACACGATACGCTTGTAGGCAATTAGCACAGATTAGAAAGGTTAGAAAAATTGAAAACGTATCTTTTCCAGTTGAGAAGAAGCTTCCAGCCTGGCGACGAGCTTTGAATTTCGTCTGTGGAGTAGAAACACAAAAAGTTACGACCATTATGGAAGATGATGGAGTCAAGCTGAGTCCTCAAGAGGAAGCCAAAGCAGCAGCTGACTTTTTAAAAGAGGACCGCTTCTGGGGGAGGTATTTCTATCTTTCTTCATTTTTTAAATACAGTCCATGGTGCAAGAAGCGTCAACAATGTAATGTTAGCAAATAACTTGGGCTAAAATAATCTGAATTCCAAAAAAGTTCGTAATAAACCAGCATTAAAAATATTCGACCAGAATAATTTAATTTTCCTTCTCCTGTTTTAAGTAATAATTAGCATTTACACACAGTGATAAAAACACGAAATGATGTATTTTATATTGAACTAATTTGTGGAGTTTTAATAATCCTCTTTTTAAAAGAGGTCAGTCTCTGGGAGAGGAATTTCTACCCCCAACTCCTCATGAGTCAGATCATGAATGACATTGACTGATTTAGCGACTTCCAGATGACTAGAACTTAAAGTCCCTAGCTCCATTAAACAAGTGCGAGTAACCACACAAGCAAAAACAAGAAGAGGATTTAAGCTAAATATCTTCCTTTTCATAAATTAGGTCAAGAATGCACGCAGGGGGATCCCCCCAAAATCCTTGATTTTCTTGAATTCCTCGACACTTCTTATTCAAACTATAAAAAAAATGCTTTTAATATCCCCCCCCCTCTAACACTATGATTTAGCGGTAAATTAACTGTAAGCTCCCTCCATTAAAATTGCTTCCTGGCACCCAAAAGCCACATTTACGCTACTAGCTTTTACTTCGCAACAAAACTGGCTGATATCTGACAACCCTTCTGGCATATGTACAAATGAAAAGATAACACCCATCCCCCCACCCCTAATATATCAGATCTTCGGTTAACTTTCTTTGGTCTAGTTACAGGTTCAGGAATTTTAAATCTATGATGTTCAGAAAATTCAATCAGAACAAGACATTTAATAAAAAAAGGGATTAGGGATTCCCCATTTCATCTTATGATTAATATGGCTCTTTGAAATAATTCTTTTTCCGGAAAACCCCTTTTACTTAATTTTCTAAGAAACTAAATGATTGTCTAAGAGATTCTGAGACAACTTGCACTTTCGTGAGACAGTTGTGATTTAGCTTGACTTCAGAATGAGGCGAAAAATGAAGTTCTAAAAATCTTGTTTGTTATTATAGACGTTTTAGTGAAGATGAAAGTGATAATTTCCCTTAATTTTCGAAATTTTATTTTTAGGTTTGTTAACATCAATGCAATCATCGTAATGACGTGTGCATCATTTCTATGGGGTTTCTATGCGTGATATTTTTATATGTGGAAAGTAAAGTATCTTCGTTAATGCGTATATTTAACTTGAATCTTTTGGTAGACATCTGAGAAATGAGCTATTATACAACGGCAATGTTTTTTATTTAGAACTGTAATTGTCAGCATCTATACAGAAAGATGTTAGAAAAAAAAATTATTTGATTTATTTCTGCTGTGAGCAAGGTTATTCAAGAGCTATGGTAGATGGCAGATGGTTTTTCTTTTTTCTTAATATCTATGTAAGTTTACCATCTTACTATAAACATTTTTGTTCCGAAAATTAAATGTAGATGGCAGATGGTATTTCTTTTTTTTAATATTTATTCTAGTATCATCATAGTAATATAGTATCATAGTAACATAGTATTATATACCATCATAGTAATCCAACACCTTCATAATAAGTTTTACAATTTTTAATTATAGAAAGTTTTAAATGTATATCATTCATTAGGCAAAAGGGGATCTAGTACGATTCATGAGCGCAAGTATTTACGATAAAATAGTTGATAAGTGAGCAATTGTTAGCATCTATATACTGGATATAATAGACTAATAATTGCATATCTAATAGCCAATTTTTCTAATAAATTTCCTGTCTGTTTGTAGCTCAAGGGGGGATAAAGCCAAAAAGGGGTAAAATCTGTTAGACCAAATCTGATTTCCGTTGGTCTGAATGGGGGGACGGTGTTATTTCTGGTTCTTTTATTCTTCTATCAATTTTTGTTAATGTCAGAAAAAATCTTAACATAATAATCAGCAAAGGCGTTATTTCTTCGATCAAGTTTCCTTAAATGTAAGAATGAATATTAACATAGTAATCGGCCAAAGTCGTCTATCCGTCTCTAACTCAATACTTTTTCTGCTTATATGGTAAGGGAATGGTGAGAAGTGGTATAAAAAACCCAAAGAGGGTGAGAGAGCTTGTTGGAAGAAGAGGACGAAAGAAAAATTTGCTGCTTATTTTTATTAAACACTTAATAGTGGCAAAATACAACACTTGATAATTGACCCATTCACATATCAGGCGTTTGAGTTTATTTAAGCTTTTTACGTACCGCAAGTTGTCACGTGCCAGAAAACCTGACAGGTTAGGTTTTCCTAACCGTGCCAGAAAACCTGACAAAGCTGACAAGGGGTTCATTTCAGGTTTCGTTTAAAGCAAAGATGAATAATTATATATTTGCGTAATTTCGGGACATAAACTCAAATTTAAAAAACGTATTAATTGAAATAAAACCTTCTTCAATTTTATTCTCGTCTGCGTCGCATACTAAACCCTTCTCCTGTAAAAGCTTTAAACGTTGTTTCTTCTTCAACCTGCAAAATAAATTCAGTCAATAATGCACATAAGTAATTGGTCTATAAGGTCTCTTTTGGTAACGCACAGTCATATTTTATCTTAATCTATCTTGGTCATCAGGGTTTTCAGTATTTTCTCTAAAAAGTCTCACTAAATCAGCGAAAAAGCTCTCACCTATTTTTTTGGTCTTCACCAGAATTATGTTTGCGTCATAGTCCCTCTTAAGTATTTATTAATCTATTTTTTTAATGATTTAATTCTTTATATGACTATAAATAGACTAAAAACAAGTTAGCATAACTAATGGTGTTAATGTCCATAAATATTTGACTAGAACAATAAAACAAGTCTGGTGAACCCAAGTCGTTACAAAATGGCCACTTTTTCAATACGACATGTTGGTCCTATGGCGTGGCAAACCAATCCTACCACACATTGTGGCATTACCTTTGGCTATACTCACGATTGGCGAGCAACAAGTATTTCGTAGTAAATTGAAAAGGAAAGGCATTATACTTTTGGTTTTTAATCCCTGGCAAGCAAATCTTCTCTTCAATGGTTGTGGCAGTTTTTTTTTGAGGATAATTAGGAAATAGAGTAGACTAGGGCGTTTTTGTTTTGTGTTTTGGCTGGTTGTGTATTTTATCTTTTCAGGGTGAGTTTTACCCGCACATGTATTGCTATGGGCATGCTACGGATTTTGTTAAAGGGATTCGAATTTCTTAAAGGATCACCCTATCTCATCCATAATAAACTTTTGTAAGTTTTGTGGCCAGACTATAGGATACAATAGTATGCCCACAATAGAGAATTACTAAGACTATTGGCCACAATAGAGAATTGGGTGGTTTTGTCACAGTTCGTAGAGCTTGAATAAAAGGTCAAAATAAATGACAAAAAAAAAAGTAAAAGCCGGCATCTGCTTTCCCAATATTCTTCGACCAATATATTAACTTCTCCCGTTTTGTGCCGGGGATAGAGCTTTCCCGTTTTAAAATAATTAGAAAGTGTGAATTTAGTTTTTTCGATTCAACGGAGCAGAGCTTTCCTTGTTTTAGTTCAGGAGAGGGTAGTCCCTAGAAATATTCTAGCATATCTGACAGGAAAACGCTTATATTGCGCTAGAAGAAAATGCTCTTTAAGCCATTTGGCAGCTCTGGGATTTCCCTGTGGTGCTACCCACTTTAACTGAAAACCCTACCTAGAAAGAGACGTAAAATTTCTTTGTCTTTTCCATTCAAATTTCATAGTCAAACAAGAAATTCCCCAAGTCCCTGGGAGAATTTGCCGATAGGACCTTTATCGTTAAGATGGTCAGCTGCCACCCAAACTCCCAAAAATGATTTTAAGCTATCGAATCCCCTGACAAAAAAAAACGAAAAATAATTATATACATGACAAACTTGATTCGAATAGGACCCAATAGAATATTAAGTGAATAGAAAGTTCAATAGAAAAAAAACTAAAGTTCAATAGAAAAAAAGTGAAACCTAGTATTGCTTAGTTAAAAAATAAAGATGGTGGTTTTACTATTAAGGGCACTGTATTAATATATGAAATTTGTATGGTAATGGCGATAGCATAAATGAAATCTGCTATCTTTTATAAAAAGCAGGGACGAATATAAGCGAGGTGACCTTGGGGCCTGCTCCCCTCCCCCCCCCCAAAAAAAAGATATATTTTCAGAATTTATGGTCACTTGAAATTATTGTAACTTGTAATTTAGTCACTTGTAATTTATATATTTTTAATTTAAACGTAAAAATTTATATTACTTATTTATATCAATCATCAATACTGCTATAAAAATATAGATTTTTAAGAATAGAATTAAAACTACAATAGGTGATATAAAAAATGGCATACTTGCGATACAACTTTGGGTTTCGCTCTTCTTATAAAAGTTAAGGTGTCGTCTGTCCAATCATAATCAGGAATTCCTCTTTTATATTCAACCTTTGGAGGGGGGACAGGTTCCAAAGAAATACGACTAACTTTTCCATCAAGCCTAAAATAATCAAGTAGTTGTAATTACTAAATAATTAGTTAACCTCTATTAGATAATATCATGAAAAGTAACATAAACTAATTTAATATTAAAGTATAACTCAACCACAATAACTCGAGTTGGTATATTTATAGATAATTTTTTTAGAAAGAATAAAAAATTTAAATGATTGAGTTATCTGGTTTGCAGATTAGGCATTTATGATTTTATAGTTTATTTTTTTAGTGATATCCTTGTTTTGTATGAATTTAATTTGATGTGTACATGGTCTTGGGCTTCTGAAATATCTATCTATGTCAAGAAGACTAAGTCATTAAGGCTAGGAATAAGTGAAGATGAAGAGATGGCGTTGTGTAACGAAAAGATTGATCAGGTGAACAGCTTCACTTACCTTGTTAGTATTATTAGTAAAGACGGTGGGAGCAGTGAAGATGTTAGAAGTAAAATAGCCAAAAGCTCAGGGTGTTTTTACACAGTTAAAAAAGGTTTGATTAGAATATTGGAAGCTACAGTGATGACAGTGGTCAAATATGGCTCTGAAGCATGAGTGCTCCGAAAAGCGGATGAAGATTTGCTAGATGTTTTCCAGAAATATTGCCTGCGGATTATTTTGGATACCCGGCTGCGTGACCGTATTTCAAACAGTAGGCTGAACGAAAAGTGAGGTTCAACCCGCTTTGTAGGACTATAATTAGAGAAAGGTTGAAATGGATAGGGTACGTTCGGCAAATGAAGGATGACAGATTGCCAAAGATTTTCCTTTTTGGCCAACCGTCTAGGGCTAAATGGACAGCAGTTGGTCCGCGGTTGGGGTGGGAGGATGTCATAAGGAGATATTTAAAGGAAATGGTAACTTCCTTTGAGGGTGTAGCGAGGGAGGTTTTGAACAGACTGGGGTGGAGGAGGAGCGTGCGTAGCTGTGTTGGCCTCAGGCGGCCTGGTGCTGCGGTGAATCGTTAGTAGTAGTAGTAGTATCTATCTATTAAATAATTACGTAACTAAATAATAACGAATTTGGTAAGACCTTAAGAATATACTTTAAAGACTATGGAAATTAACTTCTTATCGACCTATGTTCACTATCAGCATAACTATCATAAAATGGTGAATTCTCTAGATTCAGTGTTTCCCCGTGAGTTTCAATCGTTTCTTACGAAATATTGCTAAATTTTGATTATGGGTAGTCTCATGTTTTGAGTATGGTTACAGAAATACCTTGTTACAGACCAAACCTTATTCTAAATTTGAAGTCAGGTCGTGCTTTAACCGCTTGAATAATGTTCGTTATTAAGTCAAACACTCGAACAAGGCGGCTATTTTTAGTTCATAATTTGACCCAAAACTATGCTAAGAGTGTTAAATATCGTATATATGTGCGTATGTTACCGTATATGTCTGAAATTTAGTTAATGTCCAAAATTCCCTTTTCTCTGCTTGGATTCAATTAGCTTTGCGAGTAAGCTTTGCAAGCTATGATGGTAAAATTGAAAGTTAGGTGAGATTATGTTAGTTTAGGTTAAGTTAAATTCAGTTATAAGTATGAGAAATGGGTTAAAAACCTAAGCTAAACCAACCTAACCTAGCCAAAACTAATACAACCTAATCTGTCATCCTCAAATCTTGCATTAAATTAAAAAATTTGACTAACAACGCTGATTAAATCCAAGGAGAAAAAAAAAACACATTTCGGACAATTACCGGTGAATGTCGACATTCATGAATTTAGAACATTTACAGTAACATATATACTGCACTGCTAAAGTCAAATCTTAATTTCTGCATAGGCTTTAATAAATTGGCAAAAAAAAGAAATAACGCGAAAATATACCACTATTCTATTCTTCCTATGCATTTGAATATTGGAGCGACAGCGGCCACTGGTTGAGAATGGTTACAGATTCCGGGAGAAGAAGGCGTAGTCTCTTCAAATCGTTTTTAGAAGTGGCTAATAAGGAGAATATTCCAAAAGCCTTGCTCTATTCTATTGGTATAATAAACAGATTTAGACAGGACGAAATCTGCTCTTTGAAATTAGTGTAATAAGCTTTCCAAGGTGCAGAATTCGTGTGACCCTTATCACAAAAATTAAGACTGTAGACAGAGCATAGTAAGTTCAAAAATATTAACAAGTCCATAATATAAAAATGAAAATTTAAAAAGAAAGATTTATCATCAGGTTTTTCTTTTACCAATAATTTAGCGTAATATGTATAGGATTTTCATGAATATATGGAAATTCTATAGTATATATAGAATTATAATATAGAATGTATATATAGAATTATCGTGTTCTCAGGCAGAAAAGCAAACACTGAAAAAACTAAGAAACATGTAAAAAAAGAAGAAAAGATGAACAACAGAAAAAAAATGCTGCTATTCCTTAAGCCTGTTAATACGGATGATTCGAGGTGCGTTTTAATTGGCTTCTAATAAATGATTTATAATTTGGTGACAAAAAAATTTCGTTTTCTCTTGGAGTATTAATTCTCATCTGTAATGGTTATTCCTGTAGATCTATGAATCTACACGATCAATAGTGTAGATCAAAAGATAGATCTAAGAATCAATCGAGCCCTTTAATGCTAAAAACTCTGCAAATACAAAAAGTGAACAAGGTCATATTAACTTCTTAATGGTATTAATGATATAACTAGCCTTTTTCGGGGGGAAGGGGTTTAGCACCTCCCTTATTTGCAGGAAATCATGTTTGTTTTAAGCACTATTTCTTTATTTATATTGTTTCTGCTCAGTTTAGGGTTGCCATCATAATTTTTCTTCGTTTTAAGCTTTATATTCCCAATTTGCTTTAAATAGAATTATTTTTAATCATTATGTGAAGACAGCACTGTGCGTTAGGAAAGCAAAAACTGGCATTTTGTCGTTTGCGCATCTACACCAGAAGGAGTTGTCAGGTCTCAGCCAAACATCATAGAAAGTAAAGGCCAAACACAATCGGGTGTCGGGTGTCAATTGGGTGTCAAAACACAATCGGGTTTCTACAGAGATCATAGAACCCTCAATTCTTTTAATTCAGGCATGTTACAGAAGATGCTTTTAGATCTGAGGCAAACTTGGTAAGAAAAAGAGTAAGTTTCCTCGTTGTATGTTGGATGGGATGGGGGGCTGAAAGCACAAACAAGGGAGACTAGGTTTTGCTGGAGATTCCTCAGACATTAGCTCAGTATCTGCCCCTTCTAGCAAGGGCTATGAGTTCTCAATTAAACATTGCGGAGAGTAAGAATGTTTGTCCTATTTGGAGCATTTGGGCTGTCTAGAGTTGCATTATCCAAATGCTGCGGAAGAGGGAGTCCGTAAATTCATGTCACCATGGCAACCTAGAAACCTAACAACTAAAAGTACTAAAATTCTTATCAAATTGTGTCGGTCTCTGTTTATCCTCTCCCAGAGGTCTAGATAAAAAATAAAATATTTTTATTATAAGAGCCAACAACAAGGGGGGGGGGTTGGATCCCAGCCTAACATGGTAGGAAGTAAGTTTAAAAGGAAATTTGGTGGAAGGTGAGAGCTGTTATTTCCAGGTTGTGTCTTTTCATAATCCACATAAAACCTGATATATGCATTTGAAAGGTAGCCATCAAGCATGTCATTAGGACATCTACAAGAAGAGATTGTTCAGTTTCAACCGATCTTAATCAAGACAACAGCTAATATTCTACTTTTATTTTTGAGGATCCAGGTTCAATATGACCACTGTTTGAGGAAGAAGAAGATTCCTTTATGTTCCCATCATCAGGAATATCTATATAATCAAGAGTACTGATGGATCATATGGTGTAAAAATTATACTTCATCATTTTACTTTTGATAAAAATGAAGGTTTGTAGGAATTTGAGCATTCTACGATACAGGAACACAACGTGAGCCAACCTTTTACTTCCCAAACTTCAAAAAGGGCTCATTCGATTGGAAATTGAAAGGGCTAGTGCCCTTTTTAATAGTAGAAAGTGATTGGATGGCAAATAACCCCCCTCTCACGCCCACCATTTCCCCAAACACATCCAATCAAAATTTGAGATAACCATTTTTTCAACGTAGTTGAGAGTTAAAGAAATTAGGTCTTTAAGGGAAGTAAAAGGTTGAGATCCGACGTACATTTCTAGTAGTAAGAATCTGCGGGCAATAATTGCGTTTCTTTTAACCTCTTTAAGGGAAGAGGAAAGAGTGGAGGGAATTCTAAATTCTTTTCAGAAACTTTTCTTCCAGAAGGGAACGTCAGATCCTGACACTACATGATGGGAAGTAAGAGGTAGACTCACAATCCTGTTTAAACAGGGTCTGCATGTCAGCACCTGAATTGACCTACGAGGGATGGGCCCGGTTAAGACTTTAGAATGTCATTCCATCTACCTGCTTACTAGGTAAATTTGTTTAGCAATACCTAAGCAACGGCTACGGGTAGGGTCTCGCGTGTCAATGTTAGATCTGCATGGAAAGGGGTGCATTTTTCTCACCTGTTTCTATCAAAAGGGCTATATCAAATCCTGATTTAGTTTCAATGGAATAGCAGCTAAGGCAATTGCTGCGCCTTTAAAGTAGTTGGTCTTAATCCAATGAATGGATCGAGTTCCACCAGAAGGGGAAGTCAAATCACAACCAAAAATGGTGGGAAGTAATAGGCAGGCTCATAGTTTTATTTCTTTATAGCTTGCACCTGAACCGACCAATGAGGGAGGGACAAGGGCCTGGTTAAATCTTATTTCATCTTCCTGCTTCCAATATAAAGCAATCGCAATTTATTCAACGAAACCTTAGCACAGCCAAAGATATGTTTTCGGATATTAATGCTTGATCAGACATATAGAAAGGACTAAATTCTTGCCACTTGATTGCACTAGAAGGGCTAACCACATCGTGATTTAATCTTCAGGAAATTGTAACTATGAATACTCATGTGCCTTGAAAGGGGCTGATTTAAATCGAACAAACATTATCGCTAGTGTCACTCAACAAGTATATCCTGTAAGTCACAGTTAATACAGCACTCGGCGGCACCTTTGCACCAAAGGTCAATTAAACAATATTAACTAAGAATTCAAGTTTCCCCTTCGGTAAGTCTTACCTCCTTAAACAAATGAAAACACATAGCGAGAATAATAACTCTAAGAGGCAAACATTACCTATTTCCAGCGCATGCAAAAGCTCTGAATCCTGTTGGCTCTGGCATCATGTCGCTAAAGTCTGTGATTTCTTCTTCTTCTTCGTGCTTAGGCCGAGGGGCTTGAGGTTCAACATAACCAACTGGAGGTGCAAACTCGACCTAGAATAGAAACTTAATAAATAAAACAAACGCGGGTACATAACAGCCGTATTTTCTACAAAACTAAAACAGAACGATGCCGCTATTGTGACCCTTAAATTATAGGTCTTAAATTCATCAAACATGTACTTTGCTAAAAAGAGCCGCAAGCAAAATACATAGTTAGATAATATATAAATTTGCATAATTACTCGTTGCACGCTGCAGTCCAGAGACTATTAGGCCCCCAAATATTATGCGCACAAACTGGAATTCCAATTTTGCTTCAATATTGGGCGCAATGTACCTCATGACAAGCGGTAAAATTTTCAGGATGTGATCTATTTTGAAAAAAAAAAAAAATGATAGCACGCCCTGTTGAACGCGTTTTTCTTCTTCTGTTAAGCGTTAAATGTGCTTTTCATTCAGGCCTATTCAGCCCATTTCCTTTTGAATCTTTACACGAGATGATTTGGACACTTACGGGTGGTTGCTGGTTATTTGTCTTGAGATGGATCAGTTTCGATTACATATCAAACAGTAGCTCTTTCGACTCCAGAAACTGAATAATCAGGGTATGTATTTCGAGTTCAATACTCTATGTGTAGGTTAGGTCAGCCAGACTATTTACTTATTGTAAAATTGTGTGGTATTTGAAGCACTTTAACAGTTTACTTGGAAGTATTAGCTAAGCAGGCGTCAGCATATTAAATTCGAAGAGGCAATAGTTAATTGTTTAATTTATTATATTGCAGTGTCTAAAAAGTGGGGAGGAAGGACTTGGAACAGTAGAACTCGGGGATTGATAGGAGAAAGCCTGCATGAACTCATTGACACTCACGTTTTCTCCTTCTTTGTAGATCTGTTTCACGGCATCTAGTGCCCCCCCCCCCCAAAAAAAAAAAAAATCTTTTTAGTGTTCTAAGAGATTTTTGTTGGACTATGTACAAAACAATGCATGACAATGCTAAAAAATGTTGGACATCGATGCCAAGAGTAGCACAAAACTGAATTACATCATCACCAAGCATAAGCGCAGGAAACGCAACCATAAGCACATTCACCTTTCGAGGAGGACAAGTGGGTTCCATTCATGAAACTAGTAAACAGGTGAACCATATGACACTCATAAGATATTATAAAAAATTATATATTAAAAATCATCCGATTTAACAAGGTGAAAGTATGGAGTCCTCCATCCATATGTATCTGCACTGATCTAGTTTACTGTAAATAGTCGAGTAATAGAGTTCACCTTACGCTTTTTTAACTTGACAGACTCCTAATAAGCCATTTCTACTTCACTGCATTTCTAAGCCTTATTCTGTTGAAAGTCATTTCAAACACAAACCTTACATCATAACACTCTATACATGCATTTATTTAGCGTACTGTATTCATGTACTTACTGTAAAAAAGAAAAAAAACCATAAAATATAAACAAAAAAATTTAACGGGGGGAGGGGGCTTCAACTCCTACAAAAACATCTTCTGGTCTTCCCTTTTAAAGAGGAAATAGGTGCAAGCGAGTCGAACTCTAGTGTACCTACGATAAAAATTACACTGATATTATGACAATACAGTCGTATTCTTTGCTTTCATTTTTTTTCACTAAAAAAAAATTAGACAAGATTGCACGTTTTATGAAGCATGAAAAATAAATTAAATTCAAACTGAAAATTGGAAAATTCCCAGTACATAAGTACATTTCCATGCTTCAAAGACATATGTCAATTACCAGTGGATATTTTTGGAAAAAGATGATAAAATTTTACTTAATCATCCTTGTTTGTCTTTTCTTTTTTTAATAGGGAAACAGTTTTCATTCTATGCATTCATACTGATAGAGAGTCTCTGATGTGATGAGTTTCTCAGGGAGACTCGGTTTACAATATGAAGATTAAAAGAACAAAAGATAAATTCGATCTGATTGGGTAAGAGACGATCGTAAAAAAAGACGTAAATAGTAACTAGTTGAAAAAAGAGGAAACTTGAAAGGAAAGGAAAAGAAAACAGAGAATATGAACAAAGGAAAATTCTTACATTCATGTCACACTCAATGATTGAAACAGCATCTTTTGGCTTCAACTCCAGTACAAGAAGCTCATATCTTTTATTATTGTACATAATGGCTATAATGTCACCTTTAGTCAGGCAGGCAAAATTACGCAGCGTATTTTCCAGGACTGCTTTTGGATTTGTTATATCCAAGAAGTCCACACTTTGAGGTTGGAATTTTGCATATGTGGCAACTGGTAAAGTGACTGATTCTATTTGAATAAGGTCCCCTTCATTCAATTGAAGATTCTCCATCATCTGAAATAAAATATATGTGAAATACTGAATAAAATATTATAAAATATATAATACAGAGACAAAGCAAAACACTTATAGGATGTTGATGAGGAAGATTCGTCATGGATTATGAGAGGATGGATTCCTACAAATAGATAAGTGAGGTAGTTTAAGCTTACTTCTTATTGGCATGTTCACCAGCATTGTCATATTAGAGTGCTCCCTATAAACAGAACCACTAAAGGCCAATTGACAATGAGGTTTTGCTAACACCAAGATTCAGGTAACGTTAATTGAAGCCAATCAGAATTTTGTATAGCATTTCTCAGCCAATCAGAAAATTCCATGAAAATATCATAGGGTCAAATTAGCGCAAGCTAAATTTCAATGAGTAAAAATTCATTGTGAATCAGCCTTAAGTTCTCCTAAGACATTGTAGGTTATCAGTTGTTTTCTTTGGAGGAGGAGGGGCGAAGGGGGCTGGGGCTCAAGGATGACATCTACTTTAGAGAAATTAAAAATTGGACGACAACTCTGAATGCATAAAATCTACAGTACGTGCACTTATTCAAGGTATATACTTCTCGAATTATAGCAAACTTTAAGTCAAAACGTCTTTATCTAAAGTTAAAACCACGGATTCCTTTGGACCTTTGATTTTAGTTGACTATAGTTGACTTCGAGCGTTTTGTCCTTCCTGTTCGCTTAACTCTTGAACCCTAGTTGACTTTCCAAATCTCCTATCACTGAGTGGAATTGGCGTGTAGTCAATTATGAATTTTGGGAATTCGCTCATAGATTTTCAATGTTGAGAAAAATCGTCTCAGGTATTTAAAAAGAAATTAATCAAAATTCCTCTGAAAATTTTGTTTAACAATCTGACAATTTCCTTGCTAACAAAGAAACAAACTTTGCACATTCGATCCTTGTCAAAGCTACGGTTAACCTGAGTGTGGTCAAATCAAGCATAGTAAACTACCATAGTTAAGACTATGGTGGAAGAGTCTGGTTAGCTTACGGTTAAACAAATTACCAAGTAACATCTGAATTTCATATATCAGGTGAGGCGGAAAAACGCCAGGTCCTTCCAGAAGAACAAGAAGAAAGAACTGCCATAGTTTGACTCAGAACGCATTCCATGTTTTATATTTATAAAAAAATTTCAAATACTATGGTAAAACTCTCTTAGACTTAACGAGATGATGCAGATGATTTAAATATTACAGGTAAAATATTATTTAAAAAATACTTCACGAAATATTTTACCAAATACCACGTATCTATAAGAAAATACCACCGCTATCAGCATGCATGGGCCAGAAATGAGCTATCAATCTGTCTACATGGTTGAAGTCAAAAGAAGATGGTTGTATGTTGGTACCTAATTTTGTCATAGTTAAATTAATGCTATTATTCGTTATTATTTTCATTGTGTTTGCAAAATTTTCAATCGTAAATCATAGAAAGGGGTCTACACTATATATTATGATGGGTTTTGCCTGGGAAGCTTAAAACCGGTGCTCTTGTTGCATAACCAGTGGGTTTTTTTTTTAGTTGTTCCTGATATATATATATATATATATATATATATATATATATATATATATATATATATATATATATATATATATATATATATATATATATATATATATATATATGTATATATATATATGTGTATATATATATATATATATATATATATATATATATATATATATATATATATATATATATATATATATATATATATATATATATATATATATATATATATATATATATATGTGTGTGTGTGTGACTTTGTATATATAGTTGTTGCTGATGATACTACACGAAGGAGTCTTGACGTTCAGTGATTATCTTCTTATTAGATACATCATAAAGCCATACGTGTCACAAGATTGTCTATTAACAATTTGTTTTATATTGACTGCATATATATCCAGGGATTCAATAAAAGGATTTTTCAAATCAACAAATAACACATTTTTAATCAAAGATAAAAAAAAAAGCTACTAGAACAAAGTGGCTCATAAAGTTTAAAATAATCTAGAGCTCATAAATAAATGGCTGAAGAATGGTTCCATTATATTTAAATTTTATCTAAGTCCGTTAATGTTAATCAATAAGTAAATTGATAAGTTATTGGTGAGTTCAGTTCAATCAATCTTTGATCGAACTAAATTTTGAGTTCCTTTTTGAAACAAATTCCAGCGTACATGAACAGCTTGTATTTATAATTAAGATGAAAAGCACTAACTAAATATAAGATAAAGACAAAATTCTTTACCCAATATGGAATATGAACTCTCCCCTCTTGGGCGACAAACTCCAAAACACCACAATGAGTCATTCTTCCTTGTCTTTCATTGTTGAGTTTAAACATCATAGGATAGCTTATATAAAGACGAGTTAAAAGATCAAGGGCACTAGGCGGCATTATAACTAGAAAAGAAAAAATAGTGCGTAGAGTATTATGTACCTGCTACCAGAGGCTACTATTGCACTGACACTATCTTATTGGCATTTATAGGAGTCAGTTATCTATAAATTACGGGCATAGTGGAGAAAAAATCTGGTTTGATCCCGGAGGAATTGTCACATAATTTTTTTTTTACACCAAAATGTTCATAAAAATTAGCTTAATTACACAAAAAAAATTCAATGAAATCCCCCATGCACAGGTGTCCCAAATTTGCCCTTGAAGGGGGTAAATGAAGGGAAGGGGAAATCGATTTTTGTGTTTATAAATATTATGAGTTTAAATAGTCGTTTCCTATCAAGTATGACGAGTCCGAATCCGACGTCAGATTTCCGTACACCAGTCCAGTATCAATTTTCATCTTCATGGAAGGGGGGGGAATAAAGTGTACAGATCAGTTTTTGGTGGATTAATGTGGCTAAAGGAACCTTTTATATCAAATAAAGTACTGTATTGCAAAGTATGAGGTCAAAAAGCAGTTTTTCTTTACTTTATTCTTTGATTTCCACCACTAAGGGGCCTGTAATATACGGGGTTGCTAAGTATAGCATCTTGAAAACCACTTCTTTAATTAAGATCAAAACTGAAGATCAATCGTAATAAAATCAATCAGTATTACTGATTGATTGATATTACTGATTGAAGATCAATCAGTAATAAAAATGAACTTTAAAACTCAGGTAAATTAATCACAAAAACATTTCAATTTTAAAGCCCAATCTAAAGCTAATTCTTCTTCCTACTCGTCTTTGTCATCCTCTTCATCCTGTCTTACTGCAGCGTTAGCACATAACGCTCCTTTATACTCCCCGCAGGCAAAGCTGCAGGGCAAACCGTTCCAACGGCAGCTACATCAGAGACTTGCATCCACTGATGCACTGTCACCGCACTATCTTCAGCAGATTTTCCGGTGCTGGTGAAGCATCTGTCATAACGGAAAGACACATATTCCGTGACACAGAAAGGCGCCAACCCCGATCTTCGGGCTTTAGCGAATTGGACGTGTTTTGTCACTTCATTGTTTGCAAATAGCACCTGTAAAAGTAGTACTTTGCGACAGCCAAAGTCGGTCGAAGCCTCTCTGTCTGAAGGAAAGCATTTGCACTTGCAGCTCACATTGTAAATGCTCGCACCTGCACATCCTCCATGGTTTTCACATTACTTTTCCCTTTGTATATGCAGAGCCTTGCTTTCTCTACAGCTTCGGCAACTCCTGGTGGTTGGATCCTGGTGTCATGGAGATCTTGTAAGCATCCTTAAAAATCCAATCTCTAAGTGAAAAGGAAACCACTGCTGGTTTCCCTACGCCGTGAAGTCTAGATGTTGTATCGCAGCCAGACATTGCGTGGCGAAGGAGAGGATTTTCTGCTGCTTCAGGATCCTTTTTATGTCGTACTCTCGTCGGTTATTTTCATGCGTGTTTGTCTGCATAAGGATAGCACATGCATCAAGCTTGGCAGGGTACAGCAGAAGGACAAATAGATCGTTATCATTCCCAATGAAAGTGGTCGACAAAGTTTCAACGCAAGTGACATCAGTTTGTACAACTAAGACATCGGTATCCTCCTGAGCATTTAGAACTTTACATTCAGTTCAGCAGCCTCTCAGTAAGAAGGTCGTGTGCAATTTATCGTCGTTGGTGTATCAATGTAAGAGTCAAAAACTAACACTACCCGGCCGAAATGTAACCTGCGTAAGATCCTGTCACCTTAAAGTATGTAGACCCAGCAGTCCACGGGATTTTTCGGACTAACCAGCCACAGTCCAAAACTCTCTGGGGGGTTGGCAATGTCACTGGACCATCGAGCCCCTTAATTTTCATCAGCACATTTGTAAGAGAGACGATGTTGGCTACCGTCATCACCTCGAACAAACTAAAGAGCGATGGTGGAAAGAACATAGCTCGAACGACAGAACCTCGGTCAAGACAGAACTACTGGTGCTAGCCACTGCGGCTAGACGTTGGAAGATTGGAGCTGGGACGACCATTTTTCTCTCGCTATCTATCACCACGGATGATTTCTCAGTCATAGTTACAGCTTTCTCCTTCATCTTGAAAACATATTTGTCAATGTCTTTCGCTTTCATGTCCTTCAGAATAGTGGACGCCAGGAACTACGTCCAACAGCTTTAAATCTCACGAGAAGGGTTCTATGGGCTCAATGTATCGAACTATGTTTTCAATGTCCGCCAGATCTCTAGTTCTCCTCGAAGATATCACTTCTGCGCAATTTTAAATACTCAGCTCTGCGAGGCCAGTCAGGTTCTTTATGCGTTCGTTAACGAGAACCAAAGTAGGCATAGCAGATGTCCAAACTGTCTGCTGCAATTCAGTCATGCCTCTTCCTCTAGTCAGACCACCACTCGTTTTCATACTTCTCATTAACGTCTGTTCGATCACCGAATCAGTAGAAAGCGCCACCAAGTAGCTGTCAGTTCTCCAGATGAACAGGTATTCCTGTAACGTTCTGTACTGCTCTGGGTTGTCTTTCCTCAACTAGAAATCGACTACACGAAAATCCAAGTAGACTTCGTGTAAAGATTGTGACCGGAAGCAGCAAAGTAAGGAAGCATTTCTAACAACAACTGTAGATAAAGCTCAAGGCTGCCACTTCGTTCAGCTCTCAGGTGCTTTCTCAGGATTCCAAATAGGTTCAAATACTGAATCCCAAGACGGGCAGTTCTGGACTCGGATAATCGTTCTTTTACACTATAAACTATTTCACAGATAAGCTCTACTGGTTCCAACACCTGCGCTTCGTCGATGATATCTCCTTCAAGGAGCGACTCGTACGCCTGTTTTGCCCTTTCAAGGGGTTCTGACAGCACGCCATTGCCATCAAACGCTCTTCTATTCAGGATGATGAAAAGTTTGCATAAAGGACTACCTCCAACAGACCATGGCCTCGCACAGCACGAGAGACAGCTTTACCTTGTAACATACTACGCCAGTGTTAGGCACGTATACTTAACCTAGGATTTTCGAAAGTCCTGAATCAGCCATAATAAATCCAAAGGCTCCTGGAAAACTCATACGTGTGTGAGATTCACCCAGGACAACAATAGCATTTCTTAAAGCACCTGCGGTTGAAAAAGGTAATTGCAAGTACTATGGTAGATGACACCACTGACTAGATCACCTAAAGAATGGCACTTGGTATACTGGTTTGAAATTAAACTGGTCAAAACTTGTATTCTAAGGCGCCATTCCTAGCTGGATAGAAAATGAGGGAATTGCCCAAAAATTATTAAAATAACTACCGTAGTTCATGTAGGCCAACTTTCAAAACCGTTTTAGGTAAGATGAAGTACTTGATCACGTACAATCAAGTTTATAACTTCATTTTCGAATTTGCAACCATTGATTTCAGAGGAAAAGACCAAACAATCCAAAAACCTCTTAACTTGGAGTTTTAAGCCCCCCCCCCCTCTTCCTCTCCTTTTAGGGTGGAAACAAGAATTAGAGTAACAGTAAATGAAAGCCTAAAGTCAGATTTGGAGTCAGCACGCTTTATTTGATGAAAAAGACTATTTAAACTCCAAAATATTTATAAATACAAAAATTCATTTTCCCCTTTCAAGGGCAAATTTGGGACACTTATGCAGGGGGGATTTGGGTGTTTTTTTGTGTGTAATTAAGCTGATTTTTCTGAACATTTTTGTATAAAAAAATTATTTTGACAATTTCTCCAAGGTTTGACCATTTTTTCCCATATCTTTCCTCCACTATCAGTTTGATGCAAGTAGCTCTAGGTAGACATTCATTAAGAAAATCTATTTTGGGGCAAATAAGCATTAGATAACAAATTGTTTGCAAACAAAAACTAGGGATACTTTTGAAGAAAAACTTAAAGCATAAGAGACCATAAGCCAGTGGTGTCAATTGGAGGGGACATGTGCCACAACATTTTTTCCTCTCCCCCTAGATTTAGAAATAAAGCTTTTAGGATAATTTCAATGAAAATTGCGTTCAAAAACATGCAAAGAACGATATATAAACCCCACGCCTGATTTTGAAAAATACATTTGCCCCCTCCCCCATTTTCCATGAGTTGATACCATTGCTCTGAGAATTCTACAAGAGCAATTTACTTTTTGGCAGTAAGGCTCTCCAAAAAATAGAAATGGTAATATCATTTTTTTTTTTTTTAATTATTTGATATTATGCAATTGATTATTTGAATAACTTTATAATTCTCTATAAAGGATTGCCTGCAATTCTTATTCAAATAATTCCTTTTTTCAAAACAAGTAATGTGATGATAATTCAGCACATTCGTGGGCACCCATATGGGGGGGCTCCAGCCCCCCTGGCTGAATGATGCTGCCTTATCTTATATTTTTGTTTTAATGTTTCTATACAGCATTGGAAGTGCCAATTAGATTTGCTAAGCCCCCCCCTAAAATTCAGCTTAGGGGCGCCAATGAGCACATTGCTCCTTCAAAAGCTGAAAGTCTGTGTAAGCATATAAAAAAGTCACGTGCAAGACAAAAGGCTTCATTCTTCAATATGGCCATAAGGTTAGTCTACACACCACAACCTCTATTCAGACATGTAAGCTTAAGGAAACAATCGTTTGATCCCCAACTGCCATTATAATGCCCTCAAATCTCCCTCCTGTAGTGCACTCATATTTTACTTCATGAATCTGCTAACAAAAAATGAAATTTTGAGATAGGTCTGGAATTTCTCTTTTCTTCTCTTTGTAGAAAGGCCTTCCTTCATAGTATCAAAAAATCCAATATTGTTTTACCCCAGCCTGAGAACCACTCCCGCCAGCTTCAGACCAGCTTAAGCAGGCAGCACTTATCTTTAAGAAAAAGGGAGAGCCGTCCAGCACTCGCCAGCCATCAGCAGCAAGCGGTACCTGATTCTCAGAATTGGTGCTACCAAGCAAACTTATTTCTCCCCCCTCGGATTGCTCCTCAAGGGATACTTTCTTGCGCCAGGTGGGCGCTACCGTGGACCCTTTCCTTGCGTGGACTGGTGCTTTATATGCATCCCATCTCGCAAAATATTCCACCAAATACCCTATATAATGGTCAGACACTGGGCAAGATTGTCGGTGGCTGGACGGTGATTAAAATTAGCAGTAATACGTCCGAATGTGTGCTTGTCTCAGGGACACCACGAGAACGCTGGCATCACTACCCCTCTATTTGTAAAGTTGGGATTCTAAATTATTCTTGCCACGCCTCCCAAAGAATTCGTCAATTAGATTATACATGTGCCTTTTAACATCTCCCCATCCCATATCCTTGAAGCAACAATTTCGAGAAATTTTCATGTTCTACATTTTCATATTCTACAACACTATATGTAGCCTACTTTTTGGTTATATTTAGGCTATTAAAACCTTTTCCTTCAGACGAATTGTTTACCCCCCCCCCCGCCGAAAAAATCAGTAGATTGCTGTAAAATTAGAAATAAAATTTAAATTGTCAACAAGGTTACATGGAAACAACCGTCTGAAAGTGTTTTGAGATGTACATTTTTATAATTATTACATTACATTCGATTACAATTATTATGTAAACATTTTTGTAGCAAAATAAGTAACGCGACTATACTTCCGCCTATTGCTTAAAAAGCTTAAAGGCTACAAATAGGAAAAAGAAAAAAAATGCATTTCATTTAAATATTATCAGTTTTTTGTAGCAGGCATTTGTATCTTAATTGTAAATATAATAAGCTAGTCTTGGCATCAGCTTCTCTATTCATATTTGTAAGCATAAAGGAACAATTTTTGATACCAAACTGATACTAGAATGTCCTTGTATCTAGAAAAAAACTTGGTACTTGTATGATATACCCCCTGTAACTCAAGAATTGAAGTTAAGTTAATCCTAATAAAATATAACTAAGTATGATGAATAGGTTTTTGAATGCCTGATTTTTGAAATAGGGGGAAAATACCCCCTAAAATTCAGGGAAGATTAATGAAAATCCCGCCTTCATATTCAGCATACCAGAGAACCCTACTGTAGAAGATTCAAGCTCTTATATACGAAAATGCCAAATAAAATATCAAAATTTGTATGTATCCAGGCTTTGTGGACACCTTCTACAAATCTGAATAAGCTACTGTGCATCCAAAATACTGAAATACATGAATACATTGATAGTTGCCCTCCAATCTTTTGGTCGCTTAAAAAGCACACTAGAAATTTTTATTTCCGTTGTAATGAACCCTTTCCCGATCTTCTAGGACCATTATTTCGATGCTATCACCCATGGAAAAAAATAACACGCAAGCGTGATCTTTCTTCTAGCAAAAAATATAAATTCCACGTTTTTGTATATAGGAGCTTGAAAATTATACAGTACGGTTCTCTGATACACTGAACCTGATGATGTGATTTTCATTAAGATTTCTTGACTTTTAGGGTTGTTTCCCCCTGTTGCGAAAATCAGGCAAATTTTCTCAGGCTCTTGACTTTTGATGGGTAACACTTTCCCTGTAGGCAAAGCTCATATAATAAGAAGAATCTCAAATGCCCAATTGTCTTCAAAGGCCTGTGGAAATGGTCGGTCATAAATTTTTGAAAGCCTTTTATTTGGGGTCTCCAATTCCCTTCAAATGGCTTATAGAAATTCATATACTATTTGAATTAATTACCCCTATTCCATGACACTTCCTTAGTTCTGCCCTAGGACGGATGGCTGATAAGACTGTCTATCAACAAGTGAAATGACATCATTTTAATACAATTCTGAAAAAGGCTTATGCCAGCTTTGCCTCTCAGTCAGACTATTTGTCTTGGTTTTTTCTCCAAATAGCCATGGCTTGATGGCAACTTGATTTTAATTCAGTCGCCTGTCGCTAAATTAACTCAAAGTCAAATAACTATGCCTCCGGGGTTGATTTAACTCCCAAAGCCCCTGGGGCAAGTGTTGTTAATAAGTTTCCCATTATTCATAAACAAGGTTGGTTTTGGGAAAATTGAGCATTTTTGATCCTGAGTTTCCAAAAAGGCTAAGAATATTAAGGTAAAACTTTTAGAAGTTGTTGAGGGGGATGTCAAATAAAATCAAAGCACACTATATTTAGCTGTTCTTCCTCCTCTCCACTACCACTACCACAATCAAGATTGAAAGGTGGCTCGAAGAAGACCATCGCGAGCAGCTCACAGGAGTTAAAACAGTCTCCCTATCCTCAAGCTCTGGATCCTGAAACATCCCAGTCTTCAGAGACTTCTGGATCATCCCGATCACAAGAAGGCTCTACCGGTAGCTTATGCAGCTACTGCCACCTGGCAGCTGAAGACTCAGCTCCACTCAAGTGCTTCTTCTGCAGTGAGTATGAACATGTTTCTTGCCGAGGGATACACCTAGACTTATTCCTAGCGCTGAAAGCCCATGATAAGAGCTCACTACTACTCAAATACGAATGTGTATGCTGTAGTAAGCGAAGCGTTTCCAAACTTCAATTGGCAGTACTTCAAATGACACAAACTAACCGAAGCATGGCACCTTTACGGCAGCAACAGCAGCAGCCAGAAATGCAACCAACTACCGACATCAACATCGTCCCATCTCAGTCACCAGCATCAAACAGAATTCAAAACTCAAGCGCCGTCACAGTTAGCATCCTACTGCAAGCCGAAAAAGAGAGGAAACTACAAGAGGAGAAAAGTATGTACATTGTAATATCTGGCATTCTAGAATCTGATAAAGAGTCTGATGATGAGAAAGCTGTGCAGCTGGTCTCTAGCAATGACCTTGGTGCTCAACTACAACTTACAGACATCCTAGAAACAGCAAGACTGCCCCCCCTCTCAGACTCGGATAACAAGCAAGGCCAAAGGCGCCTACTCGTGAAACTGCGCAAGGACTCTGAAGAAACCCGGAGAAAACGATCGAAAATCTTGAAGGGTGCACCAAATCTCCGAAGATCCACTGACAACCATGTCCGACAAAACGTCTATGTGAATCCAGGTCTCACGCCAATGCAAAAAATTGAACAAGCTGCTAGACGCCATGCAAAGAGATCACAGTTCTCCGACAACCGACCGGATGCAGGCTCTTTAGCTGCTAGTCAATGTTATTCCAGCCCACGTCGTCAATGGCATGATATAGGCCGCAGGTTCCAGAAAAAGGCCCTGACTGGAATTAAATGTCTTTATTTTAATTCTGATTCTCTGCTAAACAAAATGGATGAAGTGAGACATGTTGTAAGTGCTGAAAATCCCCATATAGTCGGATTAGCTGAGGTGAAACCAAAAAATAGCAAATATCTGCCTACACTCCCAGAGCTACAGATTCCAAATTACAAGGTCCTAGAGAGAAAAATTGAACAGCGAACTGGAAGGGGAATTCTCTGCTATTACAGACAGGACATCCAAGCTACCCCAGTAAGTCCCAGAGGAAATAAACTATCCCAAGAAAGTGTCTGGTTAAAAATAACAACAGCTGATAGAGTAAATATCAAACTAAGAGTCTACTACAGAAGTCCCAATAGCAGTCTTGAAAATGACTCGCACTTGCTTACAGAAATCACTGAGATCTGCAGTGATAAATTATCAAATGTAGTCATCGTGGGGGATTTCAACCCACCAAAAATCAACTGGACTAGACAGCACATGCACTCGCACAACCCAACATCACCCGAGGCGAAATTCTTAGAAGTGGTGAATAACTATCATCTGAACCAATTGATCTTAGAACCCACCCAAACCAGTGGTACGGATAGACCAAGTATATTGGATCTGCTGCTGACAGACGATTCAGAACTGATAGAGGACATCCGCCTAATAGCACCGGTGGGAAAGTCTGATCACGGTATCGTAGGTTTCCAGATTTTGGCTAATGGCAGCAAAGACAAAAAAAAACCAAGAAAAAATTGCAACAGAGCAGACTTCGCTGCGATGCACAATGACCTCTGCACAATGGATTGGGGAAAAGAGTTCAGTTTGACTGAAAGCTGTAAGGAAATGTACTCCAAATTCCTCTCTGTCATGTCTAAGGCTGATGAGAAACATGTATCAGTTGCCAACAAATATAAAAGACCTACCCTACCACATGCTGTTTTGGACCTCATAAAAAAAAAAGCAAACCTGTTGGATAAATTATGTAGCTGACCAGTTGAGCCATCTCACAGCAAGAGCCTACCGAATGCTACGAAATGAGGGGAGGCGACAAACCAGGCCATCAGCTAGCATGCGAGAGAAAAACCTTGCAGAATCTATCAAGACAAAACCCAGGATGTGTTGGAACCACATAAATTCTAAACGCATTGCGAAGCCAGACATTCCAAGCTTAAAAACCCTACGACTGGACTCCTAATTGAAAGATCTGCAGAAAAAGCAGAATTACTAAACACGTATTTCACTACCGTCTTCACCCAGGAACCTATTCAGTCATCACTACCAACCCTGCAAACCATAGTCTCTGACTAAACACCCAGGATCAAGATAGACCCACAGGCGGTCCTGAAGAAACTCAAAGAGCTACCCTAGTATCTGGAAAAAGGCAACGGTGATACTATTGCAAAAAAAGGGAAACCGCCAAGATCCTCTAAAGTACAGCCTGATCAGTCTAACCTGCATAACCTGCAAAATACTGGAATCTATCATATCTGACCATATCCTTGAGCACATGCGCAAAAGAAAGATAATCACTAGCAAGCAATTTAGGTTCTTGAAGATAACGTTTGCAGAGTCACAGTTTCTTATGATGGTGGTAAACTGGAAAATGCACGCAGATAAGCGTTATCAAGTCGATGTCATTTACATAGACCTTAAAAAGGCCTTTGACAAAGTACCTCATCATCACCTCTTATACAAACTCTGCAACCTTGGCCTAGGAACCACAGTTAATTGTATCGAAGTTTCTTATTGAAAGGTCTCAAACAATATGAGTAGACGGAGTTTTGAGGACACTTGAAGTAGAGGCAATCAGCGGTGTTCCCCAGGGCTCGGTCCTTGGCTCTCTCTTATTTAAACTTTATCTCAATGATCTAGTAGAAGGTATCAATTCAGAGATTCTACAGCATACAGACGATAGCAAGCTGTATAAAGTAATCAAAACAGCTACCGATGCACAATCTCTGCAAGAGGACCTTGAGAAGCTCAATAATTTGATGTCCAACTGGCTGATGGAAATCAATATTGACAAGAGCCACAAGCTAACGATAGGGAAACCTACTATCCACTATAAATATAGATTAGGAGACTTACCGATCACATCCTGCCAGAAGGAGCACGACTTGGGAGTTGTCATTGACAGCAACCTTGACTTCCAGACCTACTACAACAGCATTATTAGGAAGGCAAACCGTAATGTAGGAGTTTTAAGGCGCAAATTCACTTTTGAAAATGATAAGACCCTTTGCCTTCTCTTCAAAGCTTTGGTACGGCCAATCATTGAATATAGTCATTGCACTACATGTCCCTTTTACAGCAAAGACATTGAAGCTCTTGAAAAATTTCAAAGACGAATAAAAAAGTTCTATCCGACTTTGAGAAATTTATCCTATGAAGATAAGCTCCAGAAGCTCAAACTCCCTTCACTAGCTTACCAACTGCACCAAGGAGACCTCATTGAGTTATACAAGCTTTGCTACGACGCCTACGAAAACATCCAGGCTACCAATGTTCTCAGCTTCAGCCACACGACTCTTTATGGTCACTATCCCAAGCTTCAAGAGGAGGGGTTCCAAAAGAACATTAGCTATTGGGTATTCCAGACCCAAGTTTCACAATACTAAAAAAAAATCCACTTTGAAGTCATCAAGGCCAGCTCATTTAAACCTGCTCAAGTAATAACTGGACAAACACTATGGTGAAATTACTTACAATTTTTTCACTTTAAAAGATTTTTTTAGAGGCCCCGTGGCCTATTTATTTAGTACTATCTTATTATTATTATTATTATTATTATTATTATTATATACAGGGGGGTTTTCAAAAGGACACAAAAGCAATATCTAAGAAACAGCTAAGGGTATTAAGTTGAAACTTTATAGGTATGTTGAGCAGGATGTTGGAAAAGGAAAGTAGGGTAGAAGGGTAGTATGTTGAAAATCTGATGAATCATTATATTTGGAATCAGCATAATAAGCTGATTCTTTTGATGCATTTATTGGTATCAACAGTTCATTTTTTAGAGTTTTGCTTACTATTGAGCCGAGTTGCTCTTTACTTAAAATTCGTTACCATAAACTGTTTGATAGGTCTTATAAGATGCAGTTAATGGAAGTAAGCAATGATTTTCAAAAGAGGGCTGACTCGGGCCTTAATAGGCAAAGGAGCCTATAAGGGGATTAGTACTGTGTATTCATTGTATATTTATTTGGTTACGAATAAATTTCATCTTATCTTATCTGGTCAAAAGTTTTATTGTCTTGACTCTTCTAAAGGAATATTTAAGTGCATTGGTTAATTGGTGTATTTCAAATTCAATTGTTATGAATCAGGGGAAATGGCATATGGTGAATCCTGCAGAATACCAGTATCTCCCTGATGATGCAGATATATGGTCTATTGATTCTGTCCGAGAATTTCGGTACCATTTTCGACAAATGAAGTTTGATAAACAAGAATCAGCTGTCTGTAAAGTAAATTACAATTTGCTTTGCATCAAAAGAATATTCAGAAGATTTATCCTGCAAAGCATTACTACCCTGTATAAGACAATTATACGACCTATTATTGAGCACTGCTCATCTGTGTAATAGCCTTGACATTACCCATATTATTTAAGTAGCTCCTTTTGTTGCCTAGCAACTCCTCCTTTCTTACGCCAGCTTCTCAGTTAACTAGTGTTAAAGGTTTTACTCTGTTTTTCAACAAGACTTTGAAAACGTTTAGAGGGAGATACATACCAAGAATTGAGCCACTGCTCTAAAGCATTATTCAAATCGTATTCCACTCAAGATACTAAACAGAAAGTATACATAAACCTTAGCAATGTTTCTATTGAAAACAACTATGAATATTTTTCACCACCTTTAAAGATTATCCATGTTTTAATTCTTATCCATTTCAGCACTACCGATTGGCTGGGGAAAAGTATTATTCCTAGCGTGTGATGTATTTCAGATATCACAAGTTTTGCTTCATTCCCTACATTGGTATCGAGATCAACGCTTCTACTTTCTTCCCCTCCCTAATCCTACCTGAAGTCCTAAAAATCCTGCTCCAAAGGATAAAAATACCACTATAAACTTTATTTCTATTAGTTGAGGAGATAGTCACAAGCAGGGTAGCAGCACAGCTGAAAACAAATCCATGGCAATCACTAAGTCAAATCAATAAATCAATTTGTTACTACAGAGACTTGAACTTCAATCCTCCTTCTCCAGAGGAGAGTCCCATAGCCGTTGTGCTGTAGTAACTGTGAATTGCGAATGTGTCATCATATTTGATGTTACAATCTGTCTGGTGTGACCCACATGGGTTATTTTTCTATTGTGTCTTATAGTAGAAACATTTAACCTTAAATCTAATATTTAAAATTTCTGAATCACCTTAAATGGTGATTCCATCACTTGACAGTTTGATTTTTTTTTCAAAACGCTTATGCGAATTTTCAGTTACTATGCACTAGTGACTTCATCATATAGTCAGACTATAACGTCGTTCATGGCTGTACTATACGAATATGACGTCAATTATAATCTTGCATATAAAGATGCAGTTTCCTGTCAAAAAAATTATTACACTTTTAACATTATGCTTTTTTAATTACAAAAACACTTAAATGTAGCGATTTCCTTTGAAATGAGCCATTCAACAGCCCTCTATAATGTTCCACCACTGTGATAGCAGTGGAGAAAAAAATAAAAATAAAAAGAACATCAGTGCTATCCATACAAAAAGTGATTTTCCTTGTTGTTCAAGCCATGAAACTATGAGTTACTTGAATAGAGTTTTTGGACACAAGGATCCCTATGGTGTCCTTTTTGTTTCAATTTAACACAATTTTTTAGGGGTTCAGGCTATTTTTCGAAATTTCCATACAAATTGGTATCTTTTTACAAGTTTGATTCACATTTGGAGCACAGCACACAGATTGTAACCTGATATATTGGTTTTTTACTGTTACTGTGCCTATAGTCCTGTCCCTTGATCCCAAATGGAATTGTTTTTAGTTTACAGCAACCCTGGTAATGAATGTCTCCTCAACTAGTAGAAATAAAGTTTCTGGTGGGATTTCAGACTTTCAGAGAAGGACTTATAGGAATCCATGCAGAATTATGGAGAGGAAGAAAGTAGAAGCGTTGATTTTGATACCAACGTGGGGAATGAAAACTTGTGGTATCTGAAAAACACCACACACTAGGTATTATAATTCTATTTTCACAGCAAATGGGTATTACTGAATGGAAGTTAGAGAGGGTTCTTTACTGAATTATTCCATAAATATCATGGAACATGTTGCCTCTTCTCTTGTCTTTACTGTTTTTTCATTTTGTCATGATTGGCCAGTCTGGTCTTGGAAATTATTTATTAACATGTTGCCTGCAGTGCTGGTTCTAGCCTTTTTGCGCTCAGGTCAAAATCTTGATTAGCCAACCCCTCCCCCTCCCGTCTCCTGCAAAATTTTCATTTATTAACAAAATTATTTTCAATTTGTACATTAATCAATAATTTATTATTTAGATTATTTAATCATCATTAATTATTTTAATTCTAATTGTTTAATTTTTTCTATGAATCAATTAACAATTTATTAAATATTTTCATTTATCATCTGCCCCCCCCCCCACTTTGTTTTATTAAAAACGAAATTTCAAAAGTATAAAATGATTATAATTGTTAGATTATTTATTTGAAATTATGTGTGCTGGCAGAGTGCACTTGGCACTTTGATGATAAATCACATCAGTCCAGTTATGAAAAAAATCACTCAGTGATAATTTATTGTCCCCCCTGGCATTGTATGCCCCTAGACCCAGGCCTATTGTTAAAATCCGGGGCTGATTGTGATGGTTTTTTTTTGCTGTTACCAGAAGTGTTGTCTCTATTTTGTGTTATTTTGTATGAGCCTATTGGACTGTAATATCTATTGTTCTGTGATAGATATCTATCACCAACAATAACACTCTGTTTCTACTCAAAAAATAAACAAGGTACCACTTACTTTTCCCTCCTTTTTCTAGGTCTTGCTTGTCATCTGGGACCATTGAAACTGAATAACATCTATATTGCTTGACAAACCTGCTAGGCATTGCCTGCATAAATGGGAATCCAAACTGAAATATAAATAAAATATATTATCCTGTGTTGTATAACCAGAAACTAAAGGATGAAATATAATATTTCTTACTCAAAGCAACAAAACATTACAAGCAGAGTAGAAGGAAAAAAAAGGAGAAAAATTAAGGGGAAAAACATACAAGGTAAACAAAAGAAAATAAACATAACTACTAGACAGAGAAAAAGGAACACAAATGACACCAAGTAGCCAAACAACAACAAAATAAACAAGTCAAGCAAAAAAGCTATTAAATAAAGTATGTAATAGTGTCTGCTGTTGAAATATTACAGATATTTAATAATTCTATCATCAGATACAACAATAGAGTCAAAAGTTAACATCATAAAATCAGTTACTAGTCTATTATGACAAACCAAAGATATATATATATATATATATATATATATATATATATATATATATATATATATATATATATATATATATATATATATATATATATATATATATATATATATATATATATATATATATATATATATATATATATATATATATATATATATATATATATATACAAAGCCAAAGTAAGTTACACATTGTCAGTTAGGTATCAAAAAATCATATTCCATAATTTTTAATTTTTAGAAGAGCAAAAACAACCCCACAAATTTTGTATTTCCCCTCCAATAACCATAAAAAAAAGATGGATTGATATGTAAAATGAATACATTTCAATCCAATTTTGTTTTACAGTATCAGAGGGGAGATAAAAAAAAATGTAAGGGTTTTTTTTTTGCTCTTCTGAAAATTTAAATAATGGAGACACAACCTTTTGATACCCCACTGATGATATGTCAAGTTTTTTATCCACATTTGGAAGCAGGTTCCAAAACAAATGGAAATGCTTAAAATAAGGTATGAACTTAGCCTTAACAACAGGCTTAAATAAGACAATCACACAATGCTTTATTTATGATGAAATTTGTGAAGCTTATCCTAGTTTTTATCTGACTAAATAAAATAACAGACAAAGGGTCAAATTAATATCAATACTTTCATTTGGACTAACATTTTAGACATCAAGGAGAACACGTGAAGCACAAGCACATAACTTCAAGTGAAGTTATACACGATATCATCCCTGACTTATTCCAGTTAGATAGTTCGTCAAGAACAAGAGGGCACCCCCTAAAGCTCTACCGGAAACGCGCTAATACCAGGCTGCGAAACAAATTTTTCTCCAACCGTGTGGTTGGATTATGGAATTCCCTTAGCCAGAATGCAGTCATGTCCCCTAATACTGAAGCCTTCAAGTCAGCTGTTGACAGAGATTGGTGCAGCAAGCCATGGCGCACAGTTTGGGATGCGCCCGATGAGCTGAGCCACCATCATCATTGACCAGCGTCTACAGGATTCGTCCTTATCGCTGGCTAGTGCGATTTAAGGTAAGGTAATTTAAGGAAAAAGAACTACTTCCCTCTAAAGATTATTTAGAGATGAGTCTAATGGTGAAGATTGCTGCAAAACTGCTTAAAGATCCTCCCCCTTGCCCAAGGTTCAAAGGACCTCCACTGAAAATTATGAGACAAGATAATGGTTTTAATGTTTCAATTTTTCCACACTTTTATTTTTAAGTGGAAAGACACTAATTTGCTTTTACAATTTACAAGTGGCAATAAAGAATATGCAGAATTTCTGTCTGCAAGGTAATGGAAGCACTCATTATAATTCTAGTTCTTGTATATATCTTCATTTCACTTCATCTTTCCCAAGAATTAAAAAAACTCACCTTTCTATCAGTTTTGAATTTGAGGAAAAATGACCAGTTAGATGATCAATATATTCATTTTCTAAAACTACTAAATAAAAAAACTACTCTGCTTGTTGTGCAGCTAAGCTACACTGATAGTTATGGGCATTTGGTGGCTGCTTTATAACTACAAAAGTTATAAGATTTTCTTACTTCACTAATGTATTAAAGAAAGCTAGTGTATTACTAAACTTAGGCTTTACAAATAAACTATTCTATTAGAATTAAAGTGATATAAGGTATTTGAACCATTGTTGAGGTTTTATGTTGGCCAACAATGTTGACAAAAATTGCAGATCTGCACACAATAGAGTGATCTGGACTATTAGTGTCAATAAATGCTGTTATAGGCTAATCTGTTTTTCTCTACTGTTCAATCTTTCTTGGGCATTTAAAAGCATGAAAAAATGAAAATGGTGTACAAAGCTACAATAAAAATAAAACAATTCGAGTCAAAGCAACATTTTCATCAACTACCTGTACATGCAATGTTCTTGAAAAAAATAACAAAGAAATTATAGACAGTTTTGTTTTGCCATTAGGGTAACATACCCAGTAGTTGACCAGCTAATTCACTCTTTAGCAGCTAAATCATTGTAAAATCTCTATCATACTACTTAGAAAGTGGATTGTTTCACAACAAAGTGGATGTGTCAAAATCTTTTTAACAAGTATTTCATTAGCTTGAATATTTTAACCATATATAACACTCAAAATTTTGAATATACTGATAGACAACAGTGAAGCCTAATCTTGGCCATACATTTAAAGCTTGAGCCAAATCTTAGAAAATACTGTCTAATCTTTGACACACAATCTTGAAGTTATAAAAATACATCCTAATCATAGAGACAGTCAACCTTGAATAGATTTGATCTCAGACAACTGTATTGTAAAACAAAATAATTGTATTTAAGTAGACTGAAGTGTAGAGGTAAATTTTGTCTGAATTCAAGCATTTAAAAACCAGATGTTTGTTTTCCTTATCCAAATCAATCTTGGATAAATTTAAACTCAGACAAGTGCATTGTAAAATTGTATATATTTGCATGTTAGGGGGCAGGGTAAAGTTTATTTCTGATGCAAATAAGAGGTAACTTTACACTTTACCCCCACCCCTAATTTACAAATATATACCCAGAATTTGTATATATAGGGATGGGGGTAAAATTCATTTCTGACAAAAATGATTGTTATGTTTGGAAAGAGCATAAAAAAAGGCATCAAGTAGTATGTTTACTTTATTTGTAAATCAATAATATGAACTACCAAAAACTTACACAAAAAAGGCATCAAATGATGTTTTCACTTTCATCCTAGCTAAATTGGTAAAATTCCACTTTAGCTACCTTTGGCTATCTTGGAAAAGGGTTAGGTTAGAAACATAAAACTTTCAGGGAGGGGTCTAAAGGCTAAAGTAGCCTATGTCCTGGGAAGGTATTTTCTACCTACCTCCAGTTATTCTCTCTCTAGAGGGTCCTGATCTTTGATGATATTTAAGAATCTGTGTCCTATAAAAGTGAAACCTTGCAAAATAGGCCCAGACCTTTTGTTTAAATAAAGCACAACAAAATTGTTTCCAGCTTCACAACTTTGCTCAATCCCAATTTATAAGGTTTTAAAGATATGCAAATACATTTCCTAAATTAAAAAAATAACAAAACACATTGATGTGGCTTACAATTTTACTCAAATAACAGGAATTGCATTTCCAGAACTAAAGCCAGAGAAAAAAAAACTGATAACTGAAAACTAAGGTAAATATTGTTTTGTAAAAATTTCAATAGGTCATGTAGGCAAATTTCAGGACCCTCTAGAGGGAGAAGGAGTGGGGGTAGGTACTTCAAAATACCATCCTGGGACAAACTTTAGCTTGTAGATCCATCCTTCAAAGTTTCATTTTCCTAATCTAACCCCTTTCCAAGATAGCCAAAAGTAGCTAAAGTAGGATTTTACTCCAGCATTTTATTGGAGGAGGGGGAAAGGTCCACATTCAAAGAGCCAAGGGGCATGGGTTATATTATATTTTATTTAGACCTGTCATGTAGGCAAATTTCAGGATCTTCTAGAGGGAGAAGGGGTAAATATTTACCAAATCATATTATTGAGTAACAACTAAAGTGAATATACCATTTGATGCCTTTTTTTTATGCTGTTGTAAAATCTATTGATAATTTCTCTCAGAAATAAATTTCATCCCCCCCCCCCTATATATATCAATTCAGGGTATATAGGCTATTTCTATCCTCCTGGGACCAGATGTCCAACCGGTTGTATATTCGTTTACAAATTTTTATCGTTCAATCTACTGCAAATCCGGACTTAAAGATTGTCTCCTTTTATGCAAGAGGCGCTTGCTGCCATCTGTGATTTTTTTTCAGTCCAGTAACAGCAATGGAGGCCAAACCAGGAGCAAGTGAAATAAAGAAAATCAACTTACGAAAAAGGTCAAAAAGTAAGAAAATAGATAAAAAATATAAAGAGATAGGCTAGACAATATAAAAAAATAAGGCGATATATTCTAAGACCAAAGTATTGACAGGTTTGATTTTCAATGCATTTACTGTAATTGCTGCCATCTGACAGAAGGACTTTCAGTCTTGTACAATGGATTGTACATTCGGTCTTACCTTAGAAGTCCAACAGGTTGGAAGATTGTATTTTTGGAGCTAAGTTTTTTTTCTGGTTAGGCCTAACATTTTTTTTTCTTCAGTGAGGCTATTTAAATGGAGTTGATATATGTCTAAAGTTTCCTAATGTGAGGTATGAAGTGCCAACAGTTCCTTTCTTTTGCAATGTCCTTGGAAAAAGCCTTGTCCTTCATTGAAAACATTGATATCAGCAACATGGAAGATAGCGGAGATGAAACCAACCCTGAGTGGTGTTTAACTGGCAACACATGTGCAACAGATGCAGACTAAGTGTCCTCTGATAGTGAAGAAGAGTCTCAAGGCTTTCTAGATCGGGCTAATCTCAATGACTTCTCAGTCCTATTTGATGAAAAAGAGGACGATATTCCACTAGTGCATTATATTCCAGCATTCAAAACTGATTCCGTACCAGCAAGTTGCTCAGGAAAAATTTGCCACCCCAACAAAATGTGGACCAGTTCAGATACCTTGAACGAGCATCATTCATACCTTCCCTTGTACTCAGATCAAGTCAACGGGAAAGCTGGAAGCCACATGAATACTTTTTTGAAGCACTTTCCTGACTCATTTTCTTAGACAATGGCCTTCGCAATGAATTGTCATTACCAGAAGGCCACAAACAAATCTTTGCTCGCTAGTGTCTCCGAACTGGCTGTATTCTTTGGCATTTCAATTGTCATGAGTAATCTGAAGTTTCCTTGTCTTCAAATGTTTTGGAGCAAGAAATTTTGAGTCCCTATCATCTGCAAGAAAATGCCTCAAGATTGGTTTTCAAGCTTAGACAGAATGTGAAGTTTTGTATTGATGAGCAAATGATTCCCTTGGCTGGGTGATGCAGCCTGAAGCAGTACATACCAAATAAGCCAAATCCTCTTGGCTTGAAGAAGCTTGTTTTAGCAGGTTCATCAGGTCTGGCGTACGATTTAGTAATCTATCAAGGAAAGACAACCTTTGTGCCAGAACTACAAGCTAAAGGTCTGGACAGTGCCACTGTGCCACACCTATGCCAAGATCTAAGTGAAGGTTCATATCTTTTGTTTGATAGGTACTTCACTAGCATGTCTTTGCTCGAAAAATTATCCGAAAAGTGAATAAATGTAACTGGCACTTCCATGAAAAATTGACTTGAAGGTCTACCAGTGAAGACCGGTGGTGGACTAAAGAGAACTGGATGTTGGACATCCCTTAAGTTCACACAAGAAGATCGAGTTGTAGCCGTTAGGCAGTGGTACGACAACAAGCCCACTTTTCTAGCTTCAAGCTGCTATGCCAAGGAACCCGAGCTACCTGTGTCAAGATACAACAAGTCTGAAAGAAAATATGTAGATACTCCCAGTCCTCTTGTGGTAAGGCAGAACAACAAGTACATGAGCGGAGTTGATATTTGTGACCGCATGGTGAGCTATTACAGATTCAGCAGTAGAACAAAGAAGTGGCCAGTTTGAGTTCTTCATCATTTCATTGATTTGGCTCTTTCAAATGCCTGGCTACTCTAAAGGCAGGATTCAATCAAAGGGAACAAACCCTACAATCAGCTGATCCACTTCAGATTTCAGGTAGCTGAATATGTAATGGAAGATCTTCGGCAATCAACCAAGGGTAACTTCAGCAAATGTGAAGACGATAATGATGAAGATAATCTGGAGCAGTCAGCTAAAAGAAGAAAAAGATGCCCTTTACCATCCGGACTGGAGAAGAAATCGAATGCAAAGCATCTATATCTCTACAACGTGACATTGAGGAATTCGGCTCAATGCTGGATGCAAAATACAAACGAAAGTGTTCTGTGAAGCGTGTCAGGTCTATCTCTGCTTTCAGGTTGGCAAGCAAGTTGGAGAAATGTTTTCAGATTTCCATAAATGATAAAGGATATTTTTGTGTGTTATTGATTGTATGTTTTCTCATGGCATTTTGTAACTTGTGTTTGAAAATTACATGAAGTTGAGTCCCAATATCCAACGGGTTGTACATCCCCCCGGACCCTCAGAACACTAAAAAAAATAATACTTTCATTCCATCGTCTTGTGCTATTTTTTTATCGGTAAATTCCAAATTTCATATTCGCCCCTACTCAGGAACATACCCAGGACTCAGGAGGCTATATTAGGGGGAGGGGTAAAGTTTAAACTTACCTCCCATTTACATCAGAAATAAAATTTGCCCCCACCCCCCTAATGTAGAAATATATACCCTGAATTGGCATATATAGGGGGGCTAAAATTCATTTCCAATAGAAATGATTAGCCTATTATTTTTGTAATCAGCATAAAAAAAAGGCATAAAATGGTATATTCACTTTAGTCATAACTCAATTATATGATTAGGTAAATATTTACTGGAGAAGGAGTGGAGGTAGGTAGGTTACTTCAAAATACCTTCCCATAACATACTTTAACCTGTAGACCCATCCCTGAAAGTTTCATTTTCCTAACTAACCCCTTTCCAAGATTACCTAAAGTAGCTAAAGTAGAATTTTACCGTTAAATCATTGCTCTACCTAGAGCTTTGCCATTTAAACTTTGGATCTTGAACACTCATTCACCTGGCATAGCCTAGGCCATCTCAACTAGCCCAATTTCCAAGGAAGCAATAAGCCTGGCATCTACAGTTTTACAAAGACCTTTTTCGATCAAAAATTTTCAGTAGCTTTAAACATAGATCCATGCAATAGAACTAACCATTTTATAGGCTAGGCTATTTTTGCAACCTAAAGACAAAGACAATAGTTCAAAATGGGAATTATCTGTAGGCAATTTCAGTGTACTTTTCTGTTTGAACAAGATGCATTAGAAGAAACTAATAGATGTCTGTTGCGTCAATAAATACCATCTAGACTAGAGTGCGTTTGAAACTTGAACTGCAGTTGACTAGTTGTTGACAAAGAGGCAAAGTTTCGCGGTTCGAGCCTTGAAAGAACTACCGTCAGAATTGCGATTGACTGGACTGTAGTTAAATAACTTCAATAGCACAATCTCCAAACGCACTCCTAGATCTATATATATTCTACATGGTATCCCTTAGCTCGACCACGGTAATCTCCTCTTTAGATGAAAGGATTCATCAATAGGGGACGGTAAAATGGATTCAAAAGGTTGATCTTCCTGAAATGGTGAGATTGAATCGGATGTTTTTGAACCTACTTAAATAAAGTTATTTTGAAACTCATTACAAATCGTAAAAATATTTTCAGCTATGGCCTCATGTTTTATCATTTCAGATGGTAGTATATTAGGGCTCAGGATTATTTGCCAGGTCTTCAGGGGGTTACCTTCAATTTCATGCTAAAATACCTTTTTTAGCCTCACTAGGAAGATTATTCAAACATATTACGAAAACATGGTATTGTTCTTTATCCGTAGATTTTAAATGTTGTAACTTAAACAATCGGTCTCGTACATTTGTTTTCCGACATGTATCTAGTGTTATCCATGGTTTCATTTCATTATGTCTTCGCCCTTTTGCATTTTCAGTAACTCCCACTTCCTTAGCCCTTTCCAATAACTTACCATATAAAGCGCAAGTTACTATTTGCACCATTTTCCTCTCCAAGCAGGGACATCCAATCAATTTGAACAAAATTATTATTTAGTTTTAGAATGACATTTTGATAGAAAAATAACAGCCCTTTTGCTCAAATCAGAATTTACTCGCTTATGAGTTAATTCACTTAAGCTCAGCAAAAACGTCAAAGTGGTCAGATTCAACATTCGCAACAACTCCTAGAGATCTAAAGGGTACATTTGAAAATATATCGTCCAAAAGCTTTGTGGATGTCTTAGAAACTCTAGTTGGAATGTTAATCGTAGGGACTAAACCATAAGACAGACATAGGTTTAAAAGTTGAGAGGTTACCGAAGACTCGATATCTAGCATGCTGATGTTGAAATAACCTAGAATGAAACAAGGCTTATTGCTAAATTGCACTTTCACCAGATGTTCATAAAAAATTCTCATGATTTCTTCGATGGGGATAGAAAGAGACATGTACACAATGTTAAATATGCATTAACATTATTTAATCTAGCTTGTAGAACTAGTGTTTCACACACCATTTCAATATTTTTGCTCATATCATTACGGATTTTCACGCGCAGATCATCACAGACGTAGCTGTAAGACCTCCGTGCTGACATAGCTGTTGGTTCCGTTTAGACAAAATATACGCCAGTATATCGAGGAGAGTAAAGTTTCGATCACCCAGCCAAGCCTCCGTTAAAACAAGCATATGGAAGGAATTGACATTAGCTAAATTAACTAGAAAATCCAGAAGTTGTATTAAGGCCTTGGGAATTCAAATGAAAAATTCTAAGATCCTGTGATCCACCATATTAAAACCCAACATCATTAAAATTATAATTCAATACAAGTTTAGTGCCTTCATAGGGTTCTGAAACCAGAACAATTAAATCCAAATTTCTATTTTACTTTCACTAAAATAATCATACAAATTTACCCTCTGATTTTCTATATCGACTATGCTATGAGCCCCCCGGGGGGGGGGAGAACAAGTTTTTTAACCACTATCTAGTAAAGAACTAAATGGTATGTGGCGTCGAATAGGGCAAATACCAGTCACAATTAAATATACGCTCTCAACTCTCACAACAAAATAATAATAATAATAAAAAAAAATAAATAAAAAAGAACACTAAAGAAGAAAAAAACAAAAACACATTTTTTAGACTAAGGCGAACAGAAAAAGCAATCCTTATCAATCATAAAAAAAACATACAGCATAACCACGCACGACGGTAACCAAACACTCTCAACCAATTACTATTACTACAAACTATTTCATAGCTTTTCAACGATGATATAATTCTCTGAACAATCATTATTAAAAAACACTCAATTATTTCGCCTGAATCAACCCCTTTCACTACGCTCACCATAATCTTGTCTAGTGACCGGTTTAGCAAGTTCATCAATTGGATCATTTTGAAAATATTTAGCTATCAATCCGTCAGAGTGTCTGATTTGCAAATAAAGCGGGAATGATTTAGATACCCTTACATAAAAATCTACATGATGTAACTGGGATCGCTTACTAAGTAGGGCCTTTCCGGTTCGGCGTAACTGGGGGTTATATCATCACTAAGAAACAGATATTTGAATGGACCAATAATCTTATTTTTTAGTTTGTTTGCAATACGTAATAGGCCTATTTTTAGGGATAGGGAAAGGATAACTCACTTACCCTTTCACCGTTACTCTGAAAGGGTCATCTTATATTAGTTTTGTGTTTTGTTTTAAGGTTTTTTTTTTATATTTTTATCGGTTTTATTCTGCAATGAGGACTGTCAAGCGGAGGTCTTGACCGAGATATTTGCATAATTTTTTATGCAAATATAAAATTAACTGGTTCGTGTAAAAACGAGCCAAGTCCTTAATCAATGTAAAAACGAGGTATGCTCTCACTCAGTAGAACTTTGAGCCTAGTCAAAGATACACATTTTCAGGACTTGTCGGTAAAAAACTATGTAGGTCCCACTAGCAGGATTTAGGTAAGATGATGTGAGAACCAGCCTGCCGACAAACTCTATGCAATATGAGCCTTGATCTGGCTGGCTGTGAAAGCAAACTTACTCCTGCTTTGGTGTATAAAGAAGTTAAGTCTTGATTAATATTAAAAAAAAAAAAAAATTCAAATGGATTCTGACATTTTCGTAAGAAAATTAAATGGTGATTAGAAATGGTGAGCCTATTAAAATGTTTTTTTTGGTTCCCTTGTCCTATTGCGCTTGCTCAGTATGTTATAAGTGGATATTAATAATATATTAACTCCGTTCTTTAGCACTAAGATCTTACTTCTAAGATCTTACATTATTCTGCATAGATTACCGTTCTTTAGTCGATCATTGTTCTAAGATCTTACAGCTCACTGATATTAGCAAAACTTGGATAAAACGCCATTTTGCTGCCAGATAGAAGAATGATGAGAGGACTTTGATGATACAATCATCATTGTTATTAGACCAGTGATCAGAGCAAAATGATGAAAGACGTTGGAAAAGAACGGTATAAGGAGCAAGATCTTAGTCCTAAGATTTCCCTTAAAAGCCCTCTTTGTCGACAGATCTTAGCACAATGATGAGCAAAATAACATCCCTAATATTCAGTTGACTCTCCAAGTTTTTCCTAGTGGTGAAACTTTATTTCTGCTATTTGAGGAGATAGTCACTACCAGGGTTGCCGTACACCCAAAAATAATCCATGGCGTTTTCTGAGGAAGTCTTGACCAGCAATTGCTAACACCTCTTCAAAATTTATCTTCTGTGACGATTCGTGTAGCTCATGTTTTTCGAGCTTATATCACTAATATCAGAAAGAAAGGGCGTGTCTAACATCATCCTACTTGAGTGGAGAAGCCGAAACAAGACATTATAACTCTTTGAAGGAATTTTGCTAAATTTATGATTAAACGGTAAAAATATGCATAAGAAAGACTCTGGCACCTATGACTTTTGTTGTTTTATCTAAACAGTAACTTTGATACAGGTGAAAATTTTGCGCCTTAGTCGGACTGTAATCACACCTGTCCATAAAAAAGGAAAGATTTGCGAATATTCCCAGTTTTTCTTTTATTTTTTATTCTAATGCCAAAGATGCCCTAAAAATGTGGAGCATCAAAATTTTAAGAGGCGAATATAAAAAGGGTATGTAAAGACTTGTTTATTCCCAAGCATTTTCTTATAATATTCTGGTTTTATATTTTTTATATGAAAATTTTTATCTTTTGCTTTGCAAGCTTGATTCACAGATCACATAATGTCAACTACTATGTCGGTTTTCTACTGTTAGTGTTCCTATAACCTTGTCCCTAGATCCCGAATGGATTTGTTTTCAGTTGTGCGACAACCTTGGTAGTAACTATCTCCTCAACTTGTAGAAATAAACTCTCTGTTCGGAGTTTTTGACCTTTGGAGAGATTTTTAGGATTTCAGGCAGGATAATAGAGGAAAAGAAAGTAGAACCGCTGATTTCAATACCATACGTGGGGAATAAAGCAAAAACTCGCGGTGTGTGAAATATGTCACACACTAGGTATTTATTTATTATATTGTAATATATAGTATTATAATTCTTTTTTCCCAACAAAGGGGTAGTACTGAAGTGAAAAGAATTAAAACATGGATAATCTTTAAAGGGGATAAAATCTTATAGAAGCATCACTTAGCTTTATATGTACTTTGGGCAGTAGGAGCTTTTTGTCCCCAGAGCCCAAATTCATGTTAAAACAGCACTAAATTAAGGAAAAGTTCAAAAGTTATGAGAAGTTCTAAATTCTTAAAAAATCTAACAGACCCTGCCGAAGCCCAAAAACGATGAATTTCAGACTAAATTCTGCGAAGTGAAGGTACTGACCAAAACATAGGGCACAAGCTTGATCACCTCAAATTCAACCTCAACCAAAGGGTCTGAGTGAGACTCTGTGTGTGTGAGAACTTTGAATTTTATTTCTGCATAGGAACCTCTTTTTCAATTTACCTCCCTGAGGTTGGTTAAGTGATCTTTTTTTATGTAGTGGTTGCAGTTATTTTTGTGTTGTTTTCTGTTTTTATTTATTTTTGTAGGTAAAAGAATAAAATAACTAAATAAATACTATAAAAATACAACTAGAAACCTTACTTCTACTGGTTTAGGAAATAGTCACTACCAGAGTTACCGCACAACTTAAAACAAACCAACGACGTTTTTTGAGGAAGCCCGGACCAGCGTTTGCTAACATCTCTTAAAAATTTATCTCTCATGACGCTTAATATAGCTCATTTTTGAAGCTTATATTACTAATAACAAAGAGAAAAGTATTGAATAAGTGAATTTAACAACCAAACAAATAATGTAAATATTTAAACCAGTATGTTTTGTCGATAATTTTGATGGTTAATCATTATTTATTAAATCATTAACGCCAATTTTTTTTAACTATTGCTTTTTTGACAAAAGTTTTTATTCTACTTCTAGGGTCATTGTCTTTTTATTTACTTTTATTGTTAGTTGCAAAGTTGATTGCATATACCAGCGACAGTCACGGGTGTGAATTCCCGATAATGTAGGGGAAATTTTTTTTTCTTTAAATATAGACTACACCAAAGTGATTATTTTCAAAATTTAGGCGGAGGGGGGTAATTTTGCTGTTTTTTTTCGATTTTTTTTTCCAATAAAAAAGGATATATTCCAAAATCTAGGGGAGGGGGAGTCTAGGGAACAATTGCCCCCCCCCCTCCACCCAGTCCCCCAATTTGCACCTCTAGCTTCAATTAAGAATACCAATAATTAGAGAAAATGATATTTCCTTATTACCATTTTTTTGGCTCAGATAAAAATCGAAATCCTTTCTATAAAAGGAAAAGACTCACATACCGGCAACATGCCGAAGCTGTTCTTTTCATCATAATACTAAATTATACGAAGAACGCAGAGACAAAAACAAAAATCTGCAAGTCAATTCAACGTTAAATTTACCCAAGTTCAAAAGCTACATGACCTAACCAAGCTCATACTTTTGAATTATAACATTTTATAAAGCCGAAATAAAAAGTATGTTGCGAGACAATGGGCTGCAGTTTGGAAACATGTGCTGCCACTTGGAAAGGGAATCTATCCCTGAAGAAACAATAAAATAGGGGAGGATATTTCTGTGACGAAGGCGGTTCAATGAGGGATAACTATTACTCATTACCTCTTACTTATTCTCTAACCTGATTGTGTCCAGTAATTACGGTTAAGGAACAATGAGTAATATTAATACTTAATGATTAGATTAAAACACTAATGGACGACGAATGAATAAAGCAAATTACTTATAAAATAAGCACTCTATTTATATGATATATAAATAAACACCTATAATTAAAATAAGCAAAAACTTTCACTTTTATTTGGCATTTTAAAGAAAAATGTCCACACATATCATCTTAATATTAACATTAAAAAATAATAACAATAATAGCAGTTGTCTTCAAAGCTATCAAGTTATATAAACAACCTTAGAATAACACAACACTAATGTTAAACAAGTATATTTTAAAGAAAAATGTTAAAAAGAAATACATATTATAAATAAAAAATTATAAAATATATTGATTATAAATCAATGCTAGAACGAACTAGGATCTTGCTCAAAATATTAAGAAGAAGAATGAACAATACTGTTAGCTCAACAATAACAAAATGTGAAATGGAAGTCCCAATATCTAGCCAGCTGCCGGTGTTTGTAACCATGTAGAAAAACTGAAGACCCATAAAGTCAGATATAACTTGAACGAGGAGTAACATTTTGCCATCATTCATCTGAAAGTAGACAAGAATTACAAATATTGTGTTGGAATATCTCTTATCTAGCTCAGACGAGCTTCCACAAATGTAATTCATGAAAGACAAAAACAAATACTTATCCTGTCACGTACTAGCTGAAACGCTTATGGATGACTAGCCGAATCCAGCATTATCTGGGCTTAGCAGGTGCAACTTATCCGACAGACAGGGGTCTTAATAGACTTTTACCTTTGGTAGGGGGGAAGGGTAGGTCCAAAACGTGCCGGCAAATTCGAGTAGGTGCGGACGACAAACAAAATTTGTTACTTCGTTTTTTATGTGTTAAAATAATGTTTATTAGTTGCAGAAAATTGTATAAAAGCAAAATCAAGACAAAGAAAATAAGCTAAACTATAAGGCTGTGCGGCTTTTTCTCAAACTAGGTTGAGGTCTATTTTTTCCAGTACGTCTTTTTCTGGCATCATGAGCATGAGATGGTCAAGTCGATCGTTTCCCATAGTTGAACTCAAACTGTTCTAGACGATTTTCAGCTTGCTAAATATTCGTTCACCTTCGGCCAATTTCACTGCAATAGTTTTTGCAAAAGTGAATGCTCTGTAAATTAAAGGCAACCCTAGTGTGTTCTTTTTCGCTAGAGAGAACAACTCAGTAAACTCAATAATACTTCCAGCGCTTTTGTAGATCTCTGCAAAAAGAACGATAATGTTCTCTTTGTGTGCTAGGCAACTTAGGTATTGAATGTTTCTTCGTAACTTCTTGGAAATGTGAGCTTGTGCTCCATCAAAGCGCCCACTCATGTTACTTGCAAAATCGTAGAATGGATCATCTGCAACTTCGCGCAGATGAAGCATTAAATTTCGCAGTCCTTCGCCCGAGGGGAGTCTTTAATGACATTAGATTGGACCGACTATATACCAAGTTTTGTAGGGGCTCAACAAGTCGTTTTTGAGGGGGGCAATTGGTTTCTGTCAACTTTGCGCAGATGAAGCAGTAAATTTTGTTCTTCTTCGCCCGGCGGAAGTTTTTTATTACATTAAATTGGACCGACAAAATACCAAGTTTTGTAGGGATCCCCTCGACTGATCATTTTTTAGGGGGCTAATAAGTTTCTGTCGACTTTGCGAACATGAACTAGTAAGTTTAGTAATGCCTTCCAGAAGCTTCACTTTGCACCAAAACATAGCGACTTTTGTCAGGCTTCGCCCGACAAAAGTCCTTTCTGAGGACCTTGAGGGGGGGGAGCCCCCTCCCCCCCCCTAATGGCGCCCCTTCCGACAGCTAATCCAGACCGTTTCATGTACTAAGCCTCGTAGCCTCTAACGTCATTTACTCCTCATGAAACGCTAATGATAAGTAATGGAGCTTGTCGGGTAAGTAATCTTGCCACTCTCAAACGCACCGATATATACAGACACAATATTTGTCTGTTTGTTTATTGAATAGAAAATGGTGGGCAGGAGGACAAGGTAGGGTTGGAGAAAGGTTTGCTGAGGAGGGAGTAGTGCGTTGATGAGTGATAAATATTGGATTTGATATTATTATTTTTCTTCTGTATTTGTATTTATGTATTATAATTTTTAATCCATTTTTTTCGTAGTATATAGGTTTTAGGCTATTTAATTTGCTTTATTAAAAATATTTTAAGTTAATTGACTGACTTATTCAGTAAGAAGTTATATGGACTTTCTCACGACGAAAATCCCACAACAAAGATAAATTGGTTTTATCTATTTGTTTGTGAATGTCAAAAATAAAACTTGAACTTGAACAAATATTCTCTCTAAAACATAGGTGAACATTAAAATGAATACGAATAGAGACAATCTATTCTTGAAAATAAATACATAAATTATGAAATTATCTTGAAGCAATAGCGTCACAGATTTTGAATTTTAGCAGTCTTCGGTCTTTTTAAGTTGCTTAGTCCTTTTATGTTTAATTAATTTAAAAAACTTTTTCCACAAAATAAGTTTTTCAAAGAAAAGTAAAGAACTTCATTAAAAAAAAATTGCAAAAATAAAATCAAATAATCTACCAAGCGTGAAACTACTACAAATCAGAAGCGTTAAATAAATAAAACCCAAAACGAACATATATTACAATAAATAACCGAGTCAAACTCGAAACGAGCAGAAATTAAAATAAGTTGGGCGCAAAACCCATATGCCTGCCCAAAACCAGAACAAAATTTGCACTTTATTGAAAAAATATAAATATTTTTACTTTTAAAACTTTAATAAATCAAATAATATAAACCTTTCGATTACTAAATATCAGTATATGTATATTAAACTCACAATGCACATTCATTTGTATTGTTTCAGTAAAGTGCAAATTTTGTTCTGGCCTTGTGAAGGCATAGGGGTTTTGAGCCCAACTTATGTTAATTTCTGTTCGTTTTGAGTTTGACTCGGTTAATTATTGTAATTTCAGTTCGTTTTGGGTTTCATTTATTTATCGATGCTTATTTGTGGTAGTTTCACGCTTGGTAGATTATTTGATTTGATTTTTGCTAATTTTTTGTTTAATGGAGTTCTTTACTTTTCTTTGAAAAACTTATGTTGTGGAAAAAGTTTTTTAAATTAATTTCTGTTCGTTTTATATTGACATAGTCTTTTCAGGGAAAAAGAAAAAATATTTTAAATCTTTTTGTTTTTTAAGACTTTATAGTTTGGCCTGCAAAATTTTGATTAGATATGTTTGGAGACATGATGAGTGTAAGAGAGGTGTTTATCACCCTCCAGTCACTTTCAACTATTAAAAAAGAAACTAATCAAATCCGTTTCCATTGCAACAAACCCTTTTGAAGTTTCTACGCCAGTGCCTTCAATAAAAACTTTATTTGCCCCAGGGCATAACTTTGCCTGAGGGCTATGCCCTGAGGCAATCCTTGCCCTGAGGGCTATGGGGGGAGGGGTTGTCATCCTTAAAGACCTAATTTCCAAAACTTTCAACTACGTTGAGTAAAATGGCTATCTAAAATTCGGATTAGATGTGTTTGGGGAAAAGGTGAGCGTGAGAGGGGGGTTAGTTGCACTCAAATCCCTTTCGGCTATTAAAAAGGGTACTATCTCTTTGAATTTAAATCGAATGAGCCCTTTTTCAAGTTTCTACGACAAAGATTTCAATAAAAACCCTATATGCCTCCAGGGCATAACTTATAATCCTTGCCCTGAGGGTTGTGGGGGAGTGTCCTCCTCAAAAAATATATATTTATGTGGAAATCAACTATGCTGAACAAAATGGCTATCTCAAAATTTTTATAGGATGTGTTTGGGGAAAAGGTGGGCTTAAGAGGGGGGTTAGTTGCCCTCCAATCCCTTTTGACTATTAAAAAGGATACTATCCCTTTGAATTTCAAATCCAATGAGCACCTTTTCTAGTTTCTACGACAGCGAATTCAATAAAAAACCTTATATGCCTCCAGGGCATAGCTTACAAACCTTGCCCTGAGAGTATTGTGGGAGTATCCTCCTCAAAATTATATTTACTATTTGGAAATTAACTACCCTGAACAAAATGGCTATCTCTCAATTCTTACTTGATGTGATTGGGGAACAAAGGGGCGGGGGGGAGGGGGCTAGTTTCCCTCCAATCACTTTCGACTATTAAAAAGGGCAGTAGCCCTTTGAATTTCCAGTCGAATGTGCCTTTTTTGAAGTTTCTACGACAACGCCTTCTATAAAAACCTTATATGCCCCCAGGGCATAACTTAAAACCCTTGACCTGAGGGTAGTGTCCTCCTCAAAAACATCTTTTCTATCTGGAAATCAACTACGCTGAACAAAATGGCTATCTCAAAATTTTGATTGGATGTGTTTGGGGGAATAATGGGCGTCGGGGGGGGGGGGGGCTAGTCGCCCTCTAAAAGCTTTTGACTATTAAAAAGGGTACTAGCCCTTCGAATTTCCAAACGGATGAGCCTGTTTTGAAGTTTCTACTACAACGCCTTCTATAAAAACCTTATATGTCCCCAGGGCATAGATTAAAACCCTTGCCCTGAGGGTTGTGGGGGAGTGTCCTCCTCAAAAACATATTTTCTATCTGGAACCCAACTATGCTGAACAAAACGGCTATCTCAAAATTTTGATTGGAAGTGTTTGAGGGAAAGATGGTCGTGGGGGGGGGGCTAGTTGCCCTCCAATCACTTTCCACTATTAAAAAGGGTACTATAACTCTCAATTTCCAATCGAATGAGCCCCTTTTGAAGTTTCTACAACGACCCCTTCAATATGAAGTGCCCTGCTCTAAAGGAAAAAAATAATACATAGTATATTGTGCCAACATTTTTCTTATATGCCCTCAGGGCATAAATTAAAACCCTTGCCCCGAGGGTTGGGGGGAGTGTCCTCCTCAAAAACATATTTTCTATCTGCAAATCAACTACGCTTAACAAAATGGCTATCTCAAAATTTTTAGTGGATGTCTTTAGGGGAATGATGGGCGTGGGGGGGGGATAGTTCCCCTCTAGTCAGTTTCGACTATTAAAAAGGGCACCAGCCCTTTGAATTTCCAATCGAAAGAGCATTTTTGGAAATTTCTACGACAGCGCCTTCTATAAAAACCTTAAATGCACCCAGGGCATAACTTAAAATCCTTGCCCTGAGAGTTGTAGGGGAGTGTCCTTCTCAAAAACATATTTTCTATCTGGAAATCAACTATTCTGAACAAAATGGGTATCTCAAAATTTTGATTGGATGGGTTTGGGGGACTGATGGGCGTGGCGGGGGGGGGGATAGTTGCTCTCCCATCATTTTTTACAATTAAAAAGGGTACTAGACCTTCGAATTTCCAGTCGAATGGGTCTGTTTTGAAGTTTCTATGAAAATACCTTCTATAAAAACCTTATATGCCCCCAGGGCATAAATTAAAACACTTGCCCTGAGGGTTTTGGGGGAGTGTTCTCCTCAGAAACATATTTTTTATGTAGTAATAACCTACGCTGAAGAAAATTGATATGTAGAAATTTTGATTTGATAGAGTTCGAGGAAGGATGGGCGTGGGGGGGGCTATTCGGCCTCTAGTGACGGTCAGCCGTTCAAAAGTAACATAAAGGTCTTACGTCCCGGTTGAACAAGCCCCTTCTTAAGTTCCTAGAGCGACCCGTTCCATATGAAGTGCCCTGCTCTAAAGGAAAAAATAATAAAGGGAACATTGTGCCAACATTGTTCTTATATGCCCTCAGGGCATAACTTAAAACCCTTGCCCCGAGGGTTTAATCAACTACGCTGAACCAAATGGCTATCTCAAAATTTTGATTGGATGTATTTGGGGGAATGAAGGGCGTGGGGGGGGGGGCTATTTGCCCTCCAATCACTTTCAACTATTAAAAAGGGCACTAGCCACTCCAATTTCCAATCGAATGAGCCCTTTTCGAAGTTTCTACGACAACTCCTTCGATACGAAGTGCCCGGAAAAAAAAAAAAAACATTGTGCCCACATCGTTCTTTACTTAGGCAGCGCTAGCGCGCTGCACATGATATACTATATGGACATGTTCCAGAATGAATCTTTGAGAATGATCAACACAAATAAAAGACAAAATCGATTAACTTTGTTAATTAGAAAACGATTAAGAAGGTCAATTCCAGGTGGAAGAGGAGCATGCGCAGCTACTACTCCAGCAATGGAGCAGCCAACTCCAGTAACCTGCATTTGACTTGGTGCTACAGTGAGTTGTTAGAACTACTACTACTACTACTAACAACTCACGGCAGCACCACGCCGCCTGAGGCCAACACAGCTACGCACGCTTCTCCTTCATCCCAATCTATTCAAAGCCTCACTCTTTACACCCTCTCAGGAAGTTCCCATTTCCCTTGAATCTTTCTTTATGACATCCTCCAGCCCCAACAGCGGACGATCTTCTTTTTATTTAGCCCTAGACGGTTTGCCAAAAAGGACAATCTTTGGCAATATATTATTCTTTATCCGCCGGACGTGCCCTAGCCATCTCAACCTCTGTCCTATTATAATCCAAGAAAGTAGAATTGAAACGCACTTTTCGAACATCCTATGATTTGAAATACGGTCAGTCAGTCGGGTACCCAGAACAATCTGTAGGCAATTTCTCTGAAAAACACCTAGCAAATCTTCATCCGTGTTTTGGAGCGCCCATGCTTCAGAACCGTATTTGACCACTGTCATCATTGTGGCTTCCAATATTCTAATCTTGGTTTGTAGACTTATCTTCCTATTCTCCCATACCTTTTTTAACTTTGTAAAAATACCCCGAGCCTTGGCTATTCTACTTTTAACATCTTCACTGCTCCCACCGTCTTTAATAATAATACTACCAAGGTAAGTGAAGCTATCCAACTGATCAATATTTTCATCACCCAACGTCACCTTTTCATCTTCACTTATTGCTAGCCTTAGTGACTTAGTCTTCTTAACAAATAATTTTTAAACCTATTCTTGCACCCTGAACTCGCAAAACCTCTAAAAGTTCATTCATTTTGCTCACACTTTCCTTTAGGATGCTTAAATCGTCAGCATAATCTAAGTCCAGGAGACTTTTTCTTCCCCATTTGATTCCGTGGTCTCCCATTGCTTTTCCTGTGCTCCTTAATACAAAATCCATCAACATTATCCATATAAAGGGAGATAGAACACAACCCTGCTTAGCTCCTGATTGAATACAAAACCAGCTGCTAACCTCATTTCCTACCTTAACCGCAGCAATGTTATTCTCGTACATAGAACTAATCACTTTAAGGTATTTGTCTGGTATACCGTACAAGGATAAAACTTTTGACAAAGCTCTTATATCAACATAATCGAACGCTTGCTCATAATCTACAAAATTAAGGACCAAAGGTGTTTGACAACTTTTCAATTATTATTGAATTATTAACACTTTTCAATTATTAACCTAAGAGTGAAAATTTGGTCGACGCATCCTCTACCTTTTCTAAAACCGCAGTGTTCTTCTCTTAAAACTTTATCTACGGCATCTCTCAGTCTAAAAAGTATCATATTACTAAGTAATTTGCTACCATCTAGACTGCTTAAATCATCAGCATAGCCAAAGTCCAGTAAAGTTTTTCCTCCCCAGTTGATTCCGGGTTCTCTCATTGCCTTTCCTGTGGTCCTTAAGACAAAGTCCATCAAAATGATCCGTGTAAAGAGGGATAGAACACAACCCAGCGTGACTCCTGATTTAGTACGAAACAAGCTGCTAAAATCAGTACTAGTAGTAAAAAAAAGTAGTAAGTGCACATAAGGAGGTCTACGTGGTATGCATTTTTGATTCAACATGTTGTTTCTTTGGTAAATGGCAATCACCTTACATAAGGCCACTGCCCCGAACAAGGCAAAATAGAGGGGGGTATCTGGGTTTTGAGACCATCTCCCTAAAATACGAAAGATTACAGAGAAATGCAGAGTTATCGATTAAATAATGAAAAAAACATATTGTTTCAAAACCTTTCAGAATCACAACTGAGATTCAGTTATTCGTGCAAGTGCACAAATCTAGTGTTAGTTTATGTAGACACATCTTTTAGGTCAATGGAACCTTCTTCAACTTTCTAGATAATTTTCTAATAATTCTAATAATTATTATAATTCTCTAGATAATTTTCTAAGAATTTTCTAAATAATTTTCATCAATTTTCGAATAATTTACTTTTTAAGTCAAAGTTCGTAAAACTTTTTACAGGACGGTTTTGTAAGCCAGCTTTACTTTCTATTCAATATTCGTAGCTAGGACTTATTAGGGATCCTTCTCCAATTTCATCAACCTTCCTGACGAGCGATTTTTTTTAGCAATTCTCTTTAATCTAAATCCTGGATATGGAACAAGGTCAAGGTCCAAGTCGAATCCTAACAAAGGCGCTTCTGAAGTTTAAGGATGAAGTTTAAGCAGGTTGTTAAGAAGTTTAAGCTAGGAAATTGATACCAGCTTTTTTCGTTGTATAACATTTTGCATTGGAACATATCTCAAAAAGGGGGATTTCATATTTCCCAAAAAATCTTTATTTTGGAAATTAACTTTGAATGGCAAGCCTCATCATATTTAATGACTTGTTGACTCGTCACATTTAACATACGGAATTAGTGCTGAAAGAGAAATATTTTTCCAACTTAGCAAACCAAAAAGTTAGAATTGGAAAAAAATTAGTTAGTTAGTTAATTTGAAGCTTTAGGATATTACAGGGGATCCCTACCCTGATCTTGTTGGTTATCTATAAATAAGCAAGACACAGAGAGAGAGAGAGAGAGAGAGAGAGAGAGAGAGAGAGAGAGAGAGAGAGAGAGAGAGAGAGAGAGAGAGAGAGAGAGAGAGAGAGAGAGAGAGAGAGAGAGAGAGAGAGAGAGAGAGAGAGAGAGAGAGAGAGAGAGAGAGAGAGAGAGAGAGAGAGAGAGAGAGAGAGAGAGAGAGAGAGAGAGAGAGAGAGAGAGAGAGAGAGAGAGAGAGAGAGAGAGAGAGAAGATAAGATTATTCTTCAAGGCTACTAAAAGGTTAGAATCTCACCGAAGTTAGCTCCTGGATTGCCATCACGGCACATCCGACAAGAAGAAATGGCACGAGGATTTTCTACAAAAGAAGCAGAGTAACAACAATAGGTGAAAACGTTGTCAAAAAGCAGAATGAAGCAGAAGGGTCGAAGCTATTAACGCTAGCAACATTACCAAGTCCAAAAAACGACATAACAGTGAAAAATACCTAAAATAAAAAAAAAGGTTACTGAAAATGAAAACATGCACATAGCTCGTCGGGTATATGCCAGTATTCCAAAGTTACATGGCTAATTAATAAGCTCTTATAGAGGGTCCCCCTCCCCCATTGACGCATACAATTTTCAAGAATAAATTAACTTACGTATAAATAGCAAAAACTTCATAATAACTACACAGTCAACGCAAGCTGCGACAAAATAAAAGAATAAGAAAAAAACGAAAATCCCCAAACGATGCTACATTTGATGCTGAATTTCCCATATAAAAGTGAATGCATCAAAATCAAGCGTAGTTTTTAATTAGTTGTTTAACCCCAATCTTTTACCTGTCCAGTCCCCTCCCTCTAATATGCCAGTAAATCCCGTCACATTCATTGCAGCTACAATTGCATCTGGTACAGCATATACCTAGTTAATATTTATTTAACCCACCCTACTCAAAGTACCGTTTGCTTCGAGCCAATTAATTATTACGTACTTTTCCTTACTATCAAGATATGCACGAAAAGCAAAAAAATTGCTTTTGCATTTTGCATGTCTTGCATCGGCATAAAAAGATTGAGGGGTAGTAACCTACTCCCAGCCCATGGGTATGCCGGACAAATTGTAATACAACTTACATATAAAAATGCAATTTTTAGATCATTCCTCTTCAAAGCTGAGTCCTCCCTTTGGTATACAATATATCCTGAAATACCCTGAAAAGAAAAAAGACATAAAGAAAAAAAAGAAACCAATTTTTGTAGCGCACTAAGTAGTAAATATTAAAAGTTCTTTATAATATCTTTATTATTTAAAAGAAATATAAACATAATAAATATTAAAAGATAATAAGGTAATCTTGTTAGGCAAAGTCACTACAAATAAGGACAAATAGAAGTGATACCCCCCGCTTGATTATTTAGATGCAAATTTAGTTGGCGAAGCTCAAAAAGTTAGTTTTGAGTTATTTGGCAACAAGACAAGCCAAGAAGACAAGACAAGATCTTTTATTGACAAAAACACATGACAAATAAACTTCTAAACTGGTCGACGGAGAGCAAGGCTCGATGTGTCGGCCATAAACAATATAAGAAAATGCCGATACAACAAATACAGGATAAAAAAAACAAAAAACATACAAGGTAAGAGATAACAGAGGAGGCCACTCCAGCGCGAGTTACAAAAACTAATTAGTTAAAAAACTAATTATTTTGCTTATTATTTTTTTATTAACACTATAATATTTTTTATATAGTATCTTATTATAATAAAATATAATAATAATAATAATAATAATATTTTATAATTTTATAATAGAATTGTTATATATGATCATTTTACAACATTATTTAACAATACTCTAGCCACCGCCCCCCTCCTTCACCAAAAAATATCCAATATCTCGTAAAAAAGTTACCGCCAAAAGCATCATCTAAAAACTTCGTCGGTGTTTGACCTAAACAAGGCCTACTGAATTGAAAATTTTTAGAAATTACCTTGCCAACCTCAGCCCGTAGATACATTTTAAAAATAGCACCAAGCATTAGTGAAAAATAGCTCCCAATATTTATGGTTTGGACTTGTGAGTTCTAAGGGGTGCCCGGCTTTGCTAATTCAAGACATCAAGTTAGAATATTTCACAGATCAGGGAAAAAGCGGAAAATAACCCATGGTTTATTTCCCTATTTATAATAAGCTTTCAATAATAAGTTATAGATTGAAAATTATAAAATAATATATATAGCAATATTTTAATAATATATGTTAATATTTTGAAATATATAGGCTAGTTTTGTCTTCCCGACCAAAGTTGCCACACACTAACAGTTTTGAAAGTGATTTTTGACCCCAAAATAGATGGATTTGGGAGTTATAGTAAATCATTTTTATTTATTCACCTAATCCTTACAAAATACTTAGCCGGAAACTATGATTTTCTCCGAATTGATACTATTATTAACCTATTTAGGGTGTAATTCAATTTATTTGGCCCACTCAAAAACGTTAGCCCCCCCCCCCAAAAAATCTACTCCCAAATTAGTTCCCAGCCATTCTTAACCGTTAAAGTACTTGTGGCTTCCCAGGGAGCAGAAATTGTTTGGAGTGCAGACGTCAAGGAATGTTTAAGGAGCAATCCATTATTTTCTGACCTTGAACAATAGGGGAAGCAAGCTCTAAGTAATTCGAGGGTTGCAATGCTCAAGAAAAACAACAACAATCATCTTGTTGAATATTCTGAATTATAGAAGAAGGTCCGCATGGAAACTTGGAAACTAATTTCTATGGTTTATTATCGTTTCAAAGATTGACAAAAATGTTCATTTAATGTAGCCCTTCCTCCCGAGAGGTCGGAGCTCTCACGATTAATTTACTTGAAAAAATTATAGCTTGTTGAATTTGTATGATTCCTTTAGAGAATGAAGGGCAGATACTTTAGCCTTCCATTCCTCATGCTACATCCTTAACCTCTCACTACCTTAACCTCGCTACCTTAACCTCGCAACCCTTGATTGCACTTCACTTAATGTAAACTGGTCAAGCTCAAATATTTAAGAGTTTAACGTCCATCACATTAAAAAGGGCTAATCGTTACCAGAATATTTCATGAAAACTGTCAAAACGACATTTCAGGATAAAAACTTTAAAAATCTAAAATAAAAAAAAAATATTAAACCGAATTCATATTGTTGCTGTTACGCCTAAAGGTTGTATCTGACATTTTCAAATCTCTTAAATAATTATCAAAAATCGTTTACTGAACTACGTTCATTGGGAGGATCAGTAGAGCAAAGCATGTTTAACCACACTCCGATCCTTATGATCTACATTATTCTGGTGCCTCCCGTTGAGAACAGCTTAGCAAGTAGTTTTGGCAATTAACTCAGACGGGTAAATTGTCAGATACGACGTTTAGAGATAACAGTGACGATATACAGTTTAGTTTATTTTATTTCCCCAAAGAAAGAAGTCATTTATTCATATTACAGTACGAAAGGATCACCTACCCTTTCTTTGCTTATATTTCCTTCTAGATTCACCCAGGAAAATAACGCTAGGGAAAAACACACGTAGAAAAGCACTTCATGTGTCAAACTAAGGAGAATGAAACTAGGCAGTAAGCTTAAACTAATTGAATAGAGTCGAACCACTAAAACTGCATCTGACAACAGTGGTGAAAGGACTGAGAACCCTAAAAAGAAATGAATTAAATTGAGTATCCCTAAAACTGATAAAGAAACGCAACTTGCCGACTTTATGTCACGGGAAATACCAGAGGGCGTAGATACATAATAGATATATAGATTCTATATAGACACACGAAAAAAACCCACTAAATAGCCTAAATCTCAAGAATAAAAATAACAATGCTTCGCATTCATCAGAACAGAAATTAGGCATTGCAAACTTAGAAACCCTTTAAAAATTTCTCCCAATATTCAAGGGCTATTCGAAAAAGGCCAACCTACTCTTCTCTCAGTCCTAAAATACCAGCTACTTAGAATACTTTCAGCAAACCTAGCCTCTCCATCGCATAAACCAAACAGTTGAAACTGAATTCTTGAAACGGTCAATAATATAATTAAATTCTTAAATTGAATTAAATTAATAATTAATTCAATTATTATTACTGAATTAATTTTATTTTCAATAATATTATTTTCAATTAATTTAATACTTAAATTAATAATTGACTTCTTAAATTAATAACTTAATTAACTTAATTCTCAAATTCTTAAATTTCTTAAATTAATTAAATTCTTAAATTAATTTTTGAATTAATTCTTAAATGAATTCTTATTTTAATTAAATAATTAACTTAAATTAATAATTGAATTCTTTGAAAACGGTCAAGAGGTAGACAAGACCTTTACGATTTCCACACGTTGGGCCTTCACGGGGGGCCACACAATAAGAGCCTTCACGACGACCAATCCGTTCAAGGTGTAAGAAAATGAGTTGCTACACCTCGAAGAACTTTCTAATAAGGTGTCTTCCAATGGGTGAGATGTATTTACTTCTTAAAAGGTAATTTCCCCCTGCATTTCTCGGCTATTCGAACGAACCTATCTCGTTTCTTACAATTCAAACTCTAACCTCAACTCCTTCAGTTCGTTCCAAACTACCAAGAGACAAGACCTTCATCACTATCCCCACACATTGTCGTTTAAACCCCACCCTCAATAGATTCTTCTAATGCATATGAAAACGAGCTGTTGAACGTAGGCATTTTAAGTTCAATAATTACATTTACAGAGGTGAGTATGAGTATGGTGAGGTGAGTATTTAGAGGTAAGAGGCGAGGGAAAACAGACAAAGACAGGGAAAAGAACAATTGAAAACTTTACAAAATTTCAAAATAATGTCAACAGCACAAACCAAGCCTTAAGATGCATTGCCAGCAAGATAAGATGTTGATGACCTACAGTAGATACAGTTTTGGGTCAAAGGTCCTGCCACGGACAGTCATTTGAGTCATATTAGTCAGGAACCAAAGGAAAATGTTGAATCAAATGGAATTGTAATCAATACATTTCTACCACACACAAGTCATAAGCTTCGCCCCTGGACCGTTTTTTGGACCAATAAAAGCTTACTACAATGTAGCTACTGCTGCATGGAGGCTTAACCAAGGACAGGACAGGGACAAACTTCTTCTAACTTCTTCTGGCCCAAAGAAAAGAAATACATGGTAAGTTAATATGGTAGAATGGTAAGTTAAAATTGTAAGTTAATTCCTGAAGTTAGAGTTATCCTCTATCTAGGTTAAGATAATTACAAATTCATTGATCAAAGTATATTTCAAAAAGTTATTCAGCATTTCATAAATTAGATTTAATAAATGACAATGACAAAAATCTTTGCTTTGGTTTTATCAACTTTTATCTATTAAACAAACTTACCAATACTATTTTACCAAATGTTAAACATTCAAAAATAACTGTTCAGCGAGGGTTTGCCCAATCTAAATCTGTGGTCAGTCTTGTTATATAGTTACGTATTTTACCCCCCCCCCATTATACAAGATAATCAAAAGACAGAGAAAAAAAAAGAAAGAAAGTGACAGAAATTAATGTTAGGCATGCAAAAAAGCTTTAATTTTGTCTTAAATTATCAAAATTCGTAAAAACAAAATCTCCTTTGCCTGTTCAGGCATCAACATATATCATTATGTTTGATATACATAGTATAAAACATATTTCATTCTATATGTTTAGTTAGACGATGTTTATTTGCTTGTTTCAGAAGACAAAAGAGGTCACTTCCAAAGTGATAACACCCTCTCATCCAAGGCACCCTCTCATCCTCTCATTCAAAACATCTCTTGCAATGCGCGGTTTCTCCATTCAGTGTTTATGACCCAGTCACCTGAGTTGCTTCAGTCGCACTTTCTGGTGACAGCACTTTCTAGTGCAAGTCACTGCGCTGTCTGTCTTATTTCTTTTGTTTCCCAATTCATTTGCTTTCAAAGGTCTGCGTTTGAGAATTTGTCCTGATATGTTACTCTTGCAATACAGCCGAGACAGTTCGTCTCTAAGGCCAAAATTATGCATCCGTCCGCAATCTTTAGCGTTCTCGGGTCGAAGGAAAATATGGCAAAAGAGATGACCAGTGCACCGAAGAGATGAAAATCCAGTTGGAACTCCATGGATTCATTTGTAAATCTTTTCGCTTGGAAATTCATGAATTTAAAATTTTTCAGTTTAGAATTTAAATAAAAGGTCTTGATTTAATCTTAGCCTATGAATCTGTCAAGCTAAACAAAATCTGATCAAGTCTCAGCCCAGCTCACCTTCAGATCTTAAAATAATAGCTATTATATAAAATTTTGATTTCATAGAGGGCTTTCTCGAAGCCAACCGGGTCAAATCCTCAGCTTAAGAAGTTGCAGAGGGCTAAATTTAAAAGGGCTAAATAGTACAGAAGATACAAGAAATTACAAGGGCTAAATGGTAAATATCTAGGCACCACAAAAATAACATCAACCATAACACGCGTAGTATTTAAAACTACTTTAAAAAATATTATAGATTTTAAATTTACTTATGAATTTTAATCGACACATAATTATTGATGAATTAAAATTCCAATCATAATTTCTGTTTTGAAAAGCTGTTTTTTAGGTAGAGCGGCTTTTAGGAAAAGCTAAGACAGCTTTGTAAAGCCGATTTTCTAAAGCTGAACTGTCCATGACGCTAGTACTTATAACTTATATTATACCCATCTTAAAACACAAAAGCTGATTAAAACACAACACATCTTAAAACACAAAAGCTGATTTAGATGATACCCATCTAAAACACAAATGGATTGATGATTAAAATAAAAATGGATTGATGATGGGAGGTACGAATTTTTTTTTTATTTGATTTTTTGTCGTTTCTTGTTTTGTTTTTGGTGGTTAATTGTTATCACCTTTCATAAGTTGATTTATATTTAGGCCTAGTTGAGTGATTATTTACCTAAAAAAGGTTTGCTTCAGGTTTTGTTTTATTTATTACTGATGAATAAACCCTTTCATCTTAATAATAGAAGAAAAGAAAAAAAATCTTTAAGTTCTATCGTTTATAAGTAAATATATTCTATAAATACACTTCTATATAAATCCCTTTATAATAAGAATGACACCTTAGATCCCTTGTACAACATTTTATTTGTCATTTTAACTATTGATTTTATTGCTCGACATTTTCCATATGTCTTATTCTGTCGACCTTGAAACCGTTCTTGCTATCTTTGAATTTTATTATTGCTGATTTAGTAGCTCCTTGTATAACTTGTTTCCCTCTTTTTTTGGCTTGCTTAAGTTAGCTTAAAACCATTACAGTGAGTAAACATTTTTTTTTTGCATTCTATAAGACCTTTAAGCCCATAAAATCCTCTCTTTAGTCCATCTCGCTTTAGCCCATAAGCCCATGAATCCCTCTCTTAAGTCAATTTTCGCTTTAGCCCTTTAAGCCCATAAATCCCTCTCTTTAGTCCATCTTGCTTTAGCCATTTAAGCCCATAAATCCCTCTCTTTAGTCCATCTCGTTTTAGCCCATTAAGCCCATAGATCCCTCTCTTTAGTCCATCTAGCTTTATCCCATAAGCCCATAAATCCCTCTCTTTAGTCCATCTCGCTTTAGCCCTTTAAGCCCTTAAATTCCTCTCTTTAGTCCATCTCGCTTTAGCCCTTTAAGCCCATAAATCCCTCTCTTTAGTCCATCTCGCTTTAGCCCTTTAAGCCCATAAATCCCTCTCTTTAGTACATCTAGCTTTAGCCCATAAACCCATAAATCCCTCTCTTTAGTCCACCTCGCTTTAGCCCTTTAAGCCCATAAATCCCTCTCTTTAGTCCACCTCGCTTTAGCCCTTTAAGCCCATAAATCCCTCTCTTTAGTCCATCACGCTTTAGCCCATAAGCCCATAAATCCCTCTCTTTAGTCCATCTCGCTTTAGCCCTTTAAGCCCATAAATCCCTCTCTTTAGTCCATCTCGCTTTAGCCCTTTAAGCCCATAAATCCCTCTCTTTCGTCCATCTCGCTTTAGCCCTATAATCCCATAAATCCCTCTCTTTAGTCCATCTCGCTTTAGCCCTTTAAGCCCATAAATCCCTCTCTTTAGTCCATCTCTCTTTAGACCATAATCCCATAAATCCCTCTCTTTAGTCCATCTCACTTTAGCCCTTTAAGCCCATAAATCCCTCTCTTTAGTCCATCTCGCTTTAGCCCTTTAAGCCCATAAATCCCTCTCTTTAGTTCATCTCGCTTTAGCCATTTAAGCCCATAAATCCCTCTCTTTAGTCCATCTTGCTTTAGCCCTATAAGCCCATAAATTCTTCTCTTTAGTCCATCTCGCTTTAGCCCTATAATCCCATAAATCCCTCTCTTTAGTCCATCTCGCTTTAGCCCTTTAAGCCCATAGATCCCTCTCTTTAGTCCATCTCGCTTTAGCCCATAAGCCCTTAAATCACTCTCTTTAGTCCACCTTGCTTTAGCCCTTTAAGCCCATAAATCCCTCTCTTTAGTCCACCTCGCTTTAGCCCTTTAAGCCCATAGATCCCTCTCTTTAGTCCATCTATTTTTATCCCATAAGCCCATAAATCACTCTCTTTAGTCCATCTCGCTTTAGCCCTTTAAGCACTTAAATTCCTCTGTTTAGTCCATCTCGCTTTATCCCTTTAAGCCCATAAATCCCTCTCTTTAGTTCAGATCGCTTTAGCCCATAAGCCCATAAATCCCACTCTTTAGTCCAACTCGCTTTAGCCCTTTAAGCCCATAAATCCCTCTCTTTAGTCCATATCGCTTTAGTCCATAAGCCCATAAATACCCCTGGTTAGTTTCCTATTTTTTTTATAGTTGAACTTAAATAACTGCTATTTCCCCATTGCGATAGAAAAGCTATTTTCAACAAATTGCTCAGTTAAATATATTTAAGCTAAATCTACTAATATTAAACTTCGGTCGCTAACAAAAGCAGAACCTAAAAAAAAGAAAAAAAAGTTACGGCCAAAACTTTTACATAAAAAGAATTCTCATTTTATCGTTTTTCCCAAATATTTCAAGTTCGTTAATTTTAAAGTTACTTATAAGAGTTATTAGCATTATTAAATCTGTATAATTTCGGAAGAAGTAAAGAAACATTCTCCAAAAAGAATATGAATTTGAAAAAAATTGCATCCACAAATTCTATGTGTTCAAAAACCTCATAACGGATTTTCAACGACCTAAGTACGAAAATATGAAATTTCATGTTTTTCGGGCCACTTGTGCGTCTTTTCCTTCCGAAAGAATTGTTTAAAGCCATAGATCATGGAATTTCAAAAGATGCGATTGTTAGGTCTCTCTTAAAGCCCCGACATTGATCAGAGGGCAATATTTATATAGGTCATTTAAACTAGTAAATCTATCAACATTAAGAGCTAAGAGCGACAATTATGTGACCTTGAAATAGTACTTACTACTTCGTATTTCTGTAGTTGCTGTTTTAGTAGCTCGTTGCATAATCTAATTATTTTATTAATAATTATGATTACATTAATAGTTATAAGTATATATATATATATATATATATATATATATATATATATATATATATATATATATATCGTTATATATATCGTTATATATATATCGTTGCATAATCTAATTATTTTATTAATAATTATGATTACATTAATAGTTATAAGTATATACTATATATATATATATATATATATATATATATATATATATATATATATATATATATATATATATATATATATATATATATATATATATATATATATATATATATATATATATATATATATATATATATGAAATATATATATCATTCTCTTTAGTTCCTGCTTTTAATCTGAACTTCAAAAATCTCAAAATACAACTAATAGCTAGACCAGTTTCAACTTACCAAGGGTAAACCAAGAAAATATTTGATTTAATAGTGAAAGCCCTTGTCCTCCTTCTACTGAACTGGAAGAATGGTACTTGACTAGGAGACTCATCGGAATTAAAAGTAATTGAATTGTTATCACCCTTTTCGTCCTTGAATCAGATACTAGACATCTTATAGTTTTGAAATAGATTAGTACAGCCAATGTTAAAGCGATCAGTGAGCCAATATACCTAGGAGAGAAACATGTTCAAAATATTTTAAGTCAGTATATATAAATAAATATTTATTATCATAATGTTAGTAATAGCCAATGCAAGCTACAGTAGCGCCAATTGGGAGGGGGGGGCTAGATTTCCCCTCAATTTAGATTTCAAGTAATAGCCTTTTGTGGAATTTTCATTGAACAAATCCAAACCAATTTGCCTCCCCCTAGATTTAGAAAGATACCTTTTTTTGTGCTTTCATAATACCATTTCTTGAGTATTTTCAGTACGCCCCCCTTTAGATCCAAAACAGTATATTCTGTCTCTCTTTAGCATTTTCGTAAGTTGATGCCATTGACAAACCACAAAAAAACTATACATAAAACAATTATGTAAAAAAGAAAACAAAAAAGATAAAAAAACTAATGATAAAAGATAGAAAGATAAAAAAGAAAAAAGATAAGGTTTTTTTGTATGAACGAAGGCAGCCGAGGCAAGACAAAATGATTGTTGAGACATTGTGAAAAGAAAATAAACATTTTACCACATTACTCTTGCGTTAGAACATTTTGTGAAGCATTGACAAAAACGTCAAATTTCAACCCAAAAGAGAAGAGTTTGAGGAGGGCAACAGCTTCCTTCATTAACAGTATAATTTATTTTCGTCACTAGTAGTTTTTATTTGCCAAAATTTGCCGTCTTCTGTTAGAACTTCGTTTTGAGGGGTTGTTCAATATAAGAAGAAAAAAAAAGTGAATACCTTATATCAAATAATAAAACTATAGAGCTGAATATCTCGAATAATTAACCTGAAATCAATTTAAACATTTAGTTCAAGTTAGTGGTCCTTCCCCAAGGGAAGTACGCAGGGGGGGGGGGGAAGAGTGTGCTACCATGTAATCTTGAATTTTTCCAAGTTTCTGGGTGATTCTTATCCATATTGTCAAATAATTTTTTAAATTACTATTTAAAAAATAATAATTTTTTGAAATTATTATGCATTCATCTTTTGAGTTTCTGTTTCTTCCCCTACAGATTATAGTAAATCATTTACTGTGGATACCGAGGTTGCCTCATCAAAAAAACTAAATGATCTGGGTATTCTAGAGTGTGGAGGTCCAACGCAGAATTAAAATCATTGATCTTGTTTTCAGACTTTACTTTGAGACTTTAGAGACTGTTTTCAGACTTTGTCTATTAAAGGTTCATGTAAGCTTTCTCCCAACTGTTGATGAGTTCCGCCAACAGAAATTTCCAAGAGAAACACAAAGCCATACATCTTTCTATTTTCTTAAAAAATGAATTTAGGGTTGAAAGTTTTTTCGATCTGGAAAAGACGAAACGGAGGCTATTTTTGGTCCTTGTCTGCGCTCCAAAGGAAGTCAGTGGTCCGTCATACGGAGTCTCGTGCCCCTGTGGGAAATTTCAAATTGGCAAAACCCGTCAACAGTTGGGGAAAAGGCTACACGAATACAAGCTCTCAATAGACAAATCAATCTTAAGTCTAATATTTAAAATTATGATTTTGATTCTGTTACCCATCCACACTTTCGAATACCAGATCATTTAGTTCTTTTTGATAAAGCAACTGCATTTTCCACAATAAATGGTTTACCACAATCTGTTAGGAAGTAATTGAAATACAGCAAAAATTACATACATAAAGACCACTTTAAACAAAAATACTAAGGATATTTCTATAAACCCTATTTGTCATAATTTAATAAAAAAAAAACTCAATATATACCCCTTCTCATTAAAACAAAATGATTAATATCGACTTACTACAAATCGATTTAAAAGACAGACTGCATCAGTAGCCATGGAAAGAGTTCTCTAATGAAATTTCGATCAATCAGTTCGATTTCGGAACAATTTATAGTTTTTAATTACTCGGTGACTTGGAACTTCTTTCTGAAGGGGAGGGGCATTTTTTTCCAATTCTCACAAAAGAGTACATTCTACGGTTGTTTCCTTATTAGGACTTTCCTCCGACAAGCTTTGCTCCTAGTTAATTAGAATTAAAGGGCTTACTGGAAATTAGACTTTTTAAGACTTAGACTTATATTTGAAAATTTGTTTTATTCTGAAAATCATATTTATAGGTAATTAGACTGTTCTGACTCTTACAAGTAATAAGTCTTATAGGCAATAGTCCAAATGAGGGGAGCAAGGTCAATGGCCCATAAATATAACTGAAATAAATCTCGATCAGTTATGACCCTCTGAAAAAGAAATTTTCATAAGATTTGATGAACTACATCATCAGTAATGCCTCCATAGGGGTTCTTTCTCCCTAAATAGACAGTACCCCAACCAAAACGATTTTCTTTTTTTTTCACTTGACAATTACTTTATTGGCGGTTGAATCGATATTTCTGTTTAGAATTTTGTTCATTTTTCTGTCTAAAATAGAAATTTCTGTTTAAAATTAGAACTATATTAAAGGTAAAATGTCTGTTTAGAATACAACTCAAAGTTAGAATAACCTTATTGTGAACTTCGAATCCTAAAAGGCAACATTTTGTAATGGTGACTATAGGAATTCTCGTGGAAAACGCGTTTGATGATCCATCTTCAGATACGGCGAACGATGCATAAACACAAAATGCGTTTAATGAGTCTTTTAGGGAATAAACTGTTATGGGTGATTCTAGGGGTGTATTTCTTCAAAAACTTCCATAGAATTTTAATGAGTCTTTTAATGAGTCTTTTAGGGAATAAACTGTTATGGGTGATTCTAGGGGTGTATTTCTTCAAAAACTTCCATAGAATTTTAATGAGTCTTTTAGGGAATAAACTGTTATGGGTGATTCTAGGGGTGTATTTCTTCAAAAACTTCCATAGAATTTTAATGAGTCTTTTAATGAGTCTTTTAGGGAATAAACTGTTATGGGTGATTCTAGGGGTGTATTTCTTCAAAAACTTCCAAAGAATTTAAGCATGATAAAAATATAATATTTTAAAAACAAATTTGGGCTATATAATTTGCACATTCGGGGGGGTGGGGGTAGTTATAGCGGGTCAAATTAACTTTTAGGGGTATAGCCGTGATTCTCAACGTGAGGTGCAGGCCCCACCGGAAGGGCATGGCAATATTTTGGTGGATCATTGGCAGGACGTGCACCCTGCGGCTGACTATACTTTAGACCTTAGTTTTGAAAGAAAATATTTTGCATGTGAATGACGTCACGTTCATATGCATTTAAAAAGCAAAAAAGATTCATGATAATTTTGCAATAGCTTCCTGCATAGTATAAAAGGTGTTTTATAAGGACAATATAATTTTCTAGGATAAAATTTGCCTAGAGGACGACCCAAAAAAAATTATCAAGTCATTTTAAGCTCCCTTAATGTGAATACACGTAAAATTTTGAACAAAAAATTTAAATATCACGAAGTAGGGGGGAGGGCATCAGGATTTTAGAAATACGTAGATGGGTCATGGCCCAAAATCGGTTGGGAAATATTTACATATCCTCTATAAAAAGATTTAGTAGAAGACCTCCCCTTGAAAACTTGAAAATAATGCCTCCCTCCCCCATAAACATTTCAAGCATTTTATTACACAGGTATTATAATTTATTGCATAAGGATAGTTATCATTCTAGAAGCAATATTATACTAAAGTTAAACTTGAAAGTAAGTAACGGGGATAAGGAATAAGCTTTCCTCATATTTTAAAGACCCTACATGAACAGTAATTAATTAGCCACCCCTGGCAATAGAAACTGAAAATCAAAAAACTAAAATTTGATTATAATATATATGGAAGAACACCTTAGAAAAGGAAAGTTCCTTATAGCTTGTACGTAAAAAAGTTGGCTCGTGAGGGGATCGAACCCACGACCTTCGCGTTATTAGCACGACGCTCTAACCAACTGAGCTAACAAGCCTTAACTAGATGCAATTGAATTTTAAATATTTAGAATTTTACAAATGTATAATTTAAAGAAATAATTGTGCAAGAAAATTCGAATGGGAAAATAATGCTATGACAGGGGTGGATCCAGGATTTTCTTTAGCGGGTGGGGGGAGGGGTGTATAAAAGGTTTCTACAATAAACTTGCGAACAAAGAAATACAAGTAATTTAAAGGGAATCTCAACAATTGTGCGTCGTAGGTAGGTAGTGGAAATACTACTTCTAACAACTCACCGCAGCACAAAGCCGCCTGAAGCCAACACCGCTACGTACTCTCCTCCTCCATCCCAATCTATTCAAAGCCCCCCTTTTTACTCCCTCCCAGAAAGTTCCCATTTCATTTAAATCTTTCTTTATGCCATCCTCCCACCCCAACCGCGGACGACCCGGTTTCCATTTAGCCCTTGACGGTTGGCCAAAAAGGACAATCTTAGGCAATCTGTCATCCTTCATCCACAGAACGTGCCCTAGCCATCTAAACCTTTCTCTCAATCTCAACCTTTTCGTACAGCCTACTGTTTGAGATACGGTCAGTCATCCGGGTACCGACAGAACAATCCGTGGACAATTTCTCTGGAAAGCATATAGCAAATCTTCATCCGCTTTTTGGTAGTGGAAATGGTCTTAATTTAATAAAAAAATATGGTGAGGGTTAAGGTTCCAATAAATTTGTTGAAATTAAAATGATGTAAACATTTTGATATAAAAACTAGTAAATTATAACCCCCCCCCCCACCATAAAAAATCTGCTCACCCTCTACAGAACAATATGATATTTAATATTTTCTGCATAATGTCTAGTCTTTGTACTTCTGACCACTATAGCGAGTGACTTAAGATTTGTATGGCAAAAAAATGGTCTTGAACCATCTTTTGGAGTTATGCATTCTTTGTGAATATTCGTACAGGTCGAACCAATTAGCGTGTCGCTTAACTACGTAGTATCGCCTAGTAATTAGACGGTAATGAAGAGTGGAAAATGAGGATTAAGATACAACTCGTATCCTTCAATGCATGCATCCAAGGCCGTATCCAGGAGGGGGGGGGTTACCCGGTTTGAACCCCCCTCCCCCCGAAATGTTTGTTTGTCTCGTAAAAACGTAACAAAAATGGACATAAACAAATTTTGTATGCGTTTTTTGAGGTTTTTTGTGTAACCCCCCCCCCACCCTAAAAAAATTAGTAAACCTCCCCCCCCGAACAAAAATCCTGGATGCGCTTCTGCAAGTATCTCATTGAATATTTTCAGTACTAAAGATTCACTGCTTTGTCCAAAAAAAAAGGTGAGAATTCGCGACATATTGGCTCAATCTTAGATTTAAAAGTTCGAAGATCAGGTGCGGAATCTAAACTCTGAGGGAGGAACACATTAAATGAACAAAGTGTCATTGAAGAATTGGAAAATCTGTCGGTCATGTCAGAAATAATGTAATCTAGTACTGAATATAAATAGCTCTTTTCCAATTAAGGTGGACATTGTCTTGGTCGTCTTGTGAGACAGTGGGGTAAGTTGATCGATATTTTTTTTGCCATTCATAGAATGCTAACAGTCACGTCCATAGCTTTCTCTGCACTTTCAAATATAATCTGGGAAACATCATCATTCTCCCTCTTTTCATTTAAAAGTTTTAGGGTTTTGCTTTTTTTTCTGGGCTTTTGGATATTTTTTCTGGGGCTGAAAATAAATGTAATGTTTTCAGTCTGAAGTAATCTGCTAGCTACAAGAGTTGTGTCAGTTATATCACTCAAATACTAAACAGTAATAATAAAATCAAAGGTTAAAATTGCGTACAGCAAGCAATTTGCTTTTTTCAATGAGTAACTGTCACGCCATGAAAACACAATTCTAAGAGCTTAAACTGTTTTAGGAATATACTTTCTGAATTGGGTACTTTCGCATTATCAGGGCCTCTCTAAAAAGTTGAGTTTGGTTAAAGCTAATGAAATAAAATAGGATGAATATGTAATAGTTTAGAAACAAATTTGGGCTATATATTTGCACATTGGGGGGGGATAAAGCAGTGCATATATTAAATACGGAACCTAACCTAACCTAGGTACATTCCCCCCCCCTAAAATCCAAAAAACCATAGTTTAATATCGTATACGCAATGATAACCTTTCTATCATTGCCTGCTCTACAACAGATAAGACGTCACAAAACGGGTTTTATCATTGCCAATCTATAGTGTTTAAGCCGAGAGGCCCTGATAATGCGAAAGTACCCTGAATCGCAACATACTTTCGTGACATTCAACCCAATGACCAATCTTGTACATGATAACTTAAAACACTTTTAAGGACAAAATTTCGTTTTGCTGATGCACTAAAAAACTTGCAACTTGTTTAATACCATCTACAGCATTCTTGACATATTGGCTTTTAGGGCTTTTGGAAATCGATAGGTTAAGAGCAAGATTTTGGTATCCACAGAGGCTGCTTCTTTTAGCAACTTTTTGAATCCCTGATACCGCAACTCGCATTTCAGAAATGTTGACACTGCATCTAGCGCAGCTTATGCCAACACAATTGTCAATGATTATCCCAATGTCTTCCATCAGCTTGATGATTAATACTGGATGATTAATCCAATATCTTCCATTAGCTTGGGCAAAGACTTGCCGGTACTGGTGCATTATGCGGACACTTTTATATATTGTACAAGGAAACCAGTCACTAAGAACCCGCCAAACAGGAAATTCTCAAGAGACCGATATACATAATTGACTTAAAAGCCGTGGTTTCTAAATGACTTACAATATATAAACGACTGTTTTTTGGGGTTTAAGGGGGAAAAGATACCTAGGTTAGGTTACGTATTTAATACACGGTATGCTTTACGCCCCCCCTAATGTGCAAATATATAGCCCAAATTTGTTTATAAACTATTATATATTCATCCTATTTTATTTTATTTCATTAACATTAACCAAACTTGACTTCTTTAGCAGTATATAGAAGTGTCCGCAAAATGCACCAGAACCAAAGTTTCACCTGTAGTGTTTGGTTCATGTTCTGTTATACTCTTAAAGTTCATCCCAGGAAGGCCCATAAATCCAACAGAGTCTTCTAAACTACTGCCGTAATAAACATACTGCAGAGAAAGACTAAGCTGTAAAATTGAGCTTCGTGGCTTCTTGTTTTTATAGTAGTGAAAGTTTCTTCCGCGCAAAATTGTATGAAGTCATTTGCCGTCGTCTTGCTAATATACCCCAGCCCCACAACTCCGTTAGGGGAGCGCAGGCCACCGCCCCCCCCACCTTGATCCGCCACTGGCTAATGATCATATAGTAGGCTATATTTAACGAACGGAATGTTGGTACTGTTGCACAACAGCGGCTATCGAGAAGAAGGCATGTTTGTGTAAATGAAGGCATGGATGTGTAAAGTATAGTGGAAGCGCGTTTTGGACTGAATCCCCCTTCGTCCCCCCCCCCCCATAAGGGCGCCCATGATCCTAGGTAAATTTTTAGATACAGATTTTTGAACTAGCTAAGAAAAAGACTTACATTATGAATCAGAATTTGATCCGGTACTTATACATTAGCTGGAACCCCCACGATATATTCTGCTAAAGGAAGCTAGTCAAACGGGTATCTGTCAACAGAGAATTAGATCGCAAACCATGGTTTGTCATCGCGTTTATTTTATTTAAACTATTGGTTTTGGGGGTTTAGGGGGGGGGGAAAGGTACCTAGGTTAGATTAGTTTAGGTTAGGTATTTAATATATGCTATGCTTTACCCCCCCCCCTGATGTGCAAATATATAGACCAAATTTATTTCTAAACTATTATATTTTCATCATATTTTGTTTTATTTCATTAGCATTAACCAAACTTGACTTCTCGCGTGGGAACCAGCTAATACATAAATACCTTTGATCCCGAATCAAAATATAACGTTCATTCCCGTCACAAACTTTACTCCATTGAACCCCATCCCATGCTTAAATATATATCCCAAATTTTTTTTATGTATGTACAAGGAATTTTTCATACGCTTATCGCCATTCACTTGCTACAAATTGGCAATGCCAATTTGTTGTTTGAGTCACATATGGAAAATTCATTGCGTATATACAATTTGGAGTATACTAATGACCATCAGAGGGGGGGGGATCGCAACTTTTTTCAAATTTTGTACATATTTCCACTTCCAAATTAGTTGGAATCAAAATCAGAGATGTACATTGGGGGCGGGGAGAGACTTCTACATAATGAAAAATCCCTTTTGTTTAGGGTATTTTCCTTGAAAAATACTTTTTCTTTATTTTCATTGAAAAAATGTAGGAATAAAACGATTTGACACCGCTTTAAAATCTAAGGAATACAATTTAACCGCTCTTACATTTTTGTGGATAACTGTTCAACATACAAAAAAAGTAAGCTGAAGCAAATGGCTAATCAAAGAACAGTAACAAACCCTGTTCATGGTCGCTTCTGAACTAAATTAGGACCTCTCTTCTTGAGAGTAAGACATAGTTGTAATCTAATAACAGGAATAGAACTGTTGGCCACGTATTCGTTGTCGGAAATTTTGTTGAACTTGAGACACTTCCGGACTTTCAATAACATGACTTTTAGCATGCGAGAGGGCGCATACTTTTCACCACCTAGTATACGTCTCAGAACGCCACAATTGCCACACACTTCCGCCACGCTTGGGACGCATGATTCCTGAAAGTGATTCGTGAACGTGGACGTCCCCTCCTTAGCATGGTACTCCTTCCAAAACAATGGTCAATCCAAACTCGTAGCCGGGTATTACTTCAATTTATATTGCGGTAGCCTGCTCATTTTGGCGAAAGAGAGAAAAGTGAGAGGAGACAGATCACTACTACAAATGCAAAAATTAGCGATTTTCCTGGTTTTACAGGGCAGGAGATCAAACCTCCATTTACCGGTTTTTCACCAAGGTGATTCCAATGGTGCACTTTTCATATCGATTTGCTGCCATGTTTAAGGATTTCAAGCCCCTTTTCTAAATTGTCAAAAATCTGTTTCAGTAATAAACTTTTATGTTTAAGATAAAACTATACAATAGTTATTATTTATGAAACATTTTTCTCTTTAGACAGTTTTTTTTTAGTATGCGTTTTTAAATTTTTCGGTTATTATAGGCAATAGTTCGCTCTATACTATGGTGCAACCATGATATAAATACATTTTGTTCTTAGAGAAAAACTAAAAGTTTGAAAGGGAGGTCCGGAGGGAAGAAGAAGAAGAAGAGAGAGAGAGGAGAGAGAAAGAGAGAGAGAGAGAGAGAGAGAGAGAGAAAGAACAGACTGAGGGAGAGAGAAAGAAAGAGAGAGAGGTGGTTACAGTTCACAAAATGCTTACACTAGCTTTAGATTTTTCTCTCTTCCTACGACTGGCAATGCAGGAAAAACTGCAAGAATAAGGCAGGATGCAAACCATAGTAGCTTTCTATTGGTCCCATATTTGTAATGACTCATTTGCGGAATGAAACAACAGCCAATGGCAATGAAGCTCAGGCAAATACGGTAGAAAAAGGATAGAACCTGAAATTGAATAAAAGCCTTACAGCTTTTTTCGCGTTTGCAATGGTTTGCATGGGTATTTCCCTTTTTTCCAATCGTTTAGTCAACAACGTTTGTCTGCTAAGTTATAGTTATTCTTACTAAAGTGATATTTACTTGCATGAAAACAGATAATACAATAACTTTTTCATAGAACACTATAAACACTATTATTGTTATAAAAATAAATACGTTATAGCTATTAATATTGTAGCAATGTTTATTTACTTGGGGTGAGAGGGGTTCAGTTTCCTTGGTCATGTTTAAAATTGTTTATGGTTTTTTTTTGTGCTCCATTAACTAAATAGTAGCAGTATTGCAGAGCGACACTACTGGTTTCGCACATACTTTATTTCCTGGATATTTTTCCTGAGCATGAGAATTGTGAAACAGGGCAGAAAAGTTGCAGTGAAGTTCGGGAAACTTCAAGTAGTTTCACAGAACAACAAAAAAATATACACCACTTTTTTTCCTCATGTTGTATATGGTGTCAAAACAAACAACTCACAAAAAAAAACAGCAAAACAAAACCTATTTTTTGTGGACAGGAGCAATAACGTTCTTTATCTTCCCCCAACGCAAAATTTGAAGTTGATATTTCACAGCTGGTAGCTCCATTTTGATATGCAAGAATTTTGACATAAGAACTAAAATTGAAGATGACAAAATCCAAAAATGATTGGTTTTGAAAATGAGAAAAAAACCTTATTGGAATATGAGTGAAACAGATTCTTGTGGTCTTTACATTCATAATTCTTGGTTTGGATAATTTTTTTTTGTGAATAAAGCACAGCCTAAATAAAAGTCATATCGTAAACTAACTATAAAATCGCTAAACTTATCTCATATGCAAAATTTATAAAATAGACGCCCATAGGGCGTCGATTTGACGCCCTATGGGCCAGCAATGGCCCTGAAGAATATTTATCCTTTCACAGGAGCCGTGGTTAATTCTTTATTAGGTTTGCAGCTATGTAACCATGATTTACAACTATGGTGACTCCAAAGGTGAAGTTTTGATCTCATCCCACCACCATTTTCGAGGAGTTTCAAGCTCTTTTTCAAAATTCTCAAAACTGTTTCTGCAACAAGTTTTTATTATTAAGATAAGCCTATGTAATAATTATCATTCCTGAGTCATCTTAAACTAAAAATTTTTCTCACCTGACAGTCTTCTTTCAAACCGTGTTTCGGTTACTAAGGATTGTAGTTTGTTCTTTACTGGGTTCAAGCTACTGCTGCAACCATGATTACAATGTTATATAACAATAAATTATTAATTTATAAGAAAATATTACTAATAAAACTGACTTTTTGTTAATACTATTCATGACAATCCAGTAATTTCACCATTCAACTCCTCAAAGGTCGTTATCTGGCCCTGAAAGGACCAGTTACAGACTAAACACATTGTTTTGGACTACAATTTGAGCACAAACATGCACTTCGCCGATTAAAAACTTACCAGTAACGTGGACCCAAACATAACAGCAAAAAAATCCTGGGAGGTCACATCTATGAGACTAAAATGACTTTTTCCGGGAATTCTAGCCAACACAAAACCCCAACTAACAACTGGGACTAAGGCATAAAATGTATACTGTAGAGGCGCTTTCTCAACTGGAAATGAAAAGGTACCCCATATAATGAACTTACAATATATTTGTTTTATATATATATATATATATATCAAATTTATATATAACGAAAAAAACAGTTTATGGATATATACCAGTCTACTATATCTTGGAATTGGGCAGGAGTGGGGATATCTAGAACGAGGTTATTCTTAGATAGAGACTAGGTGTACTTTAATATCTAACTTTGTAAAAAAAAAAAAAAAAAAAAAAAAAAAAAAAAAAAAAAAAACATAGGATATGTCACCTTTGGTTCAGAAAAAAACATCGGTTTCAACATTTATATAATAATACAACGAATGATTTAGGACAAGTTTGAGAATTGATATGAACGACAGAAAAGAGATATTCAAAGATGGTAGAGATATAATTAAATAATTTTGTACCAAAGCCGTCAGCTGTTAGAAATCTATAGAAAGTCTTCATATTAAAGAATATTGCCTTTCTAATTCAATCATCAATCATTTTATTAATACTAAAACACTATTACAAACGTAAAAAAGTTATTCGGCCCAAGATGCTTGGCTTTTTTTGGGCCATACAACACAATAATAAAGGGCTAAAAATACCACAAATAATAAGGAAAGGAAAGACTTACTTATTTCCTTACCACAAATAAGTAAGGAAAGACTCGTGCTAATAGTAACCGAAACTCTGATAACAATAAAAGCTCAGAAACTCTGAAACAGTTTTGAAAAGAATATTTGCATCTAGAGATTCATCTTTTAATTGGAGTTCCAAATATACAGTATTTATTAAAATTAAAAGTTACGAGCCTCGAAAGATTGGCTGATTTTTGAAAAAGGGGAAAATACACCAAAACTACAAGTGATATTAACAAAAATTATGGTATCAAATTTCGAATCAAAATTATGAATCAAATCATTGTTAAGGTTCCAAACCTCTATCGACAAAAATGTGAAGTATGTTGAGTAGTGTTGAAGTATCTCTCCTGAGTAGTGTTGTTGAAGATGTTGAAGAATGGTTTAGTACCAATGCCAATATCCTTGTTCTGTTGGACATTCTAGAACACTGTAATGGTAAGTTTTATTAGCTGTCAAAAACATCTGCTGCCTAAGTAGTGCTTTTTTTTGCGTCCTCCAAAATGTCTAAGAAGCTAATTCGAGGGTCCGGTTCCTGGAGCCCTAAGGGTCGATGAAGCTACTGCCAGAGCTCTGCTTTTGTACCTGAGTTTCTGATTGTATTGTGCTGTGCCTTCGTAAAATGTACAATTAACCGGTTGCTTCAGGGAACAGATTGAGCTCTTTTGTAAGTTTCAAATCAAACTAAGGTAGAGTGATTTCCTCTTCTATATGAGTTTCTGCAAACATCAGAAATGCTGATTTTTTATTACAGTATGTTAGTTATAACTGAACATTTACGGCATTTGTGGCTTTTTTTAATTTAATCTGTCTTAGAAGGGTATTGTTTTTAACTTATCTGTGAAGCCTTATTCCCCGTTCGTTATAAGATTTTTCGTCTTATTAGATTTTCTTTCATATTAGAGGGCCATACAACACAATAATAAAGCACTAAAAATACCACAAATAATACGCTAAATCAAACAATAAATAGGAAATAAAGACGAAGGAGAATAAACACTAGCATACAGTAAAAAAAAAAAGCTGGTAATAATTATAATAATAGCAATAAATAGAAACCAAAAAAGTAGAGAAACAGGAAAGACCAAGATGACATTACAACATGCAAAAAAAGAACAAGGACTTTAAAAGTTAGGAGGATTCCTGAATTTTTTTCTTTTTTTCCCCCTTCTTTCCCTTTTTAATAGTCTTTTTGAAATCTTCTTATAGTTTTCATCTTCGGGGCAACCAAGTTTTCTTCTTAATCGTTTTTTGTACATTAAGATTCCCTAAAATGGATTTTTTTTTTTAGTTCTAAGCCGATTAGAAATTTTTGTTTGGGCCCCTCGAGGTCCCATTTTGGGGGTCATAAGCATCAAACGTTTAAAAATAAGATAGGATAAAAATAGCTAAGAGAACATTTTTACAAAGTACATACAACCTTTGAATTTTAATTATTTAAAGAATAATTTTAATTTAATTATTAAAGATTAGTTATTATATAAAGTTATTATTAAAGATTAGTTATTATTATTGTGTTGTATGGCCCACAACAAGTTATTATAAAGATTAGTTTAATTATTAAAGATTTAATTATTAATTATTAGGATAATAATTTAATTATTAAAGAATTATTTAAAGAATAATAAGTCGGGGCGTTAATTATTCAAAGAATAATTTTCAAGGAATAGTTGCCAGGGGAGGGAGTCCACGGAGGAGGGAAATTTTCCATATCAAAATAAATTTGATATGCATATCTTTTTCCAACTCTTCGCATATAAAATCAAGATAAATTAACTAGGTAATTTATATAAACGTAGACTGTATCACTCATGCACTGACGCCATTGTCATCAGATTAGATAAGTTGGGAAGCCACTTGTTCTAGGGAGCCATGATGCAAGTCGTGCTCTGGACTTGGTAATTCACGCGCATATCCTCATTGAAATTTATTAACACGGGGTCAGAACTTGCGTTATTCGTACTTTGTATGATATGTTTACTCATCCAATCGTCATAATCAAATTACCTAACGGAACTATTACAAATGTAGTCATAACTGTCCGCCGTGGAGTAAGGCAAGGGGCCCTTACTTCCCCAATCGTGTTTAATAACTGTATTCTGGACGCTCAGTCCCAATCTCTTTCCTCTTGTATTTTTGAAGGTATAGATGTATCTCTTATTGCGTATACGGATGATGTCTTCAACCCCAGTTGTTCAGTACTGGCGTTTGAAGAAAATTTTTCATTTTTGAGTCGAGAATATAAAAAGATAAATCTCAAGTTTATAGCTGGAAAGTCAGTGGTCGTATTATTCAATTTGAGCCCAGTTCCCGAAGGATCTAAAATTGACCTTGATGGAGCGTCAGCTGCTCCTAAATCGGAAATGGAATATCTAGGGCTCCCACTTTTAAAGTAACCAGAAAGCATCTCATCCGTATTTGCAGCACCGGACGTGCAGTGCCTACGGCAGCATGGTATCTAACAAACTTGGTTTTAATCCCCGGCTACTAGCTAAACTGTAAAACACATGTGCGCTTCCAAATTTTCTGTACCTTGTGTCTTTTTAGCAACAGAAACAAAACAACTCTGGCAAATTTACTATCGGTATGTAAAGTATTACCTTGGCCTACCACCTTGGGCCATTACGAGATACGGTATTATAGACCCTAATGCTGCCATTGGCGGATGCATGGAAGTACATAATAAACGAGTCAATGGAAACCCAGCTTTTTAAATATATTACACTCCGTTTATCATAGTATTTAAAATGGGCATGAATAAATTAAATTAAATTCAAGTCAACATTGAAAAGATAAAAATGAATATGTCTTTTAAAAAAATTACAGAAAAAAACAATTCAACCGCACTGTAAACAACTCCAATTTCACCAAGAGCTCTAACTCGCCATAAAAATTATCCCAAACTATCCCATATAATTACATGCACCCATTGAATTATAATATTTATAATAAACAAAAAACAAACGCAATTTTTTGAAGAAATACAAACAATAAAAACAATCAGCCGAAGTGTAAGAAATTAACCTTTGAAGTGTAAGAACGGACAAAAAGAATTGAGAGGACAATTTGATACAGTAAATACAAACTGAATCTTCCCGCTTATGCACTAGAAATAATTGAAATAATAGTTCTTCTTTTTTTAATGTTTTCTTACGAGCTTTTTTGAACAAATTTCTAGGAAAACTTAAAAGAATTTCACTTTCCATTACGAACCAAAACTGCAGCCTGACGTAAGTTGATCGCTATCGCTTCGCAACCATGGCCGATCTTCAATCAGAGCATAGATTAGTTGCAATAACGGTTTATTGATTTTTCACTCTTATCAAGTGAAACGAGAATTCTTGAAGAAGAATTACTATTTGATCCCGTAACCTAAAAATGTCCAACTTTTGAAAAAAAAGAATTAAAAAGAATAAAAAAAAAATACTATATTGTTCCAAGTAAAAAGATAAAGGTAACACCCTTCCTGTTTACCTTCCCCAGATTTCTCCAGGTACCCATTTAAAGCTGGATGGACTCTGGCTGAGCTTACAGGGTCACAGCACTGACCCACGTCCCTAACCAAATAATTGGATACGCTAGGATTCGAACCCTCGCCCTATCGGACAAAGAATCCTATATCCAGCGCACCAGTAATGAACTATAACGTTAATGCTCCCAAGTAATGAACTATAACGTTTTGTATGTGTTTGACTATTGATGTCTAACTAGGTACAAGGCTTCACTTCCTAATTCTTAAAATAATTTGTATGTTCACTTAATTTTCAATTACTTTTCACTTTATGATAAAGCAAGGACTCTTATTAAGGAAACTAACCGATCTTCACTTAAACCCATGCTTGATTTGAAATCTCTCTATTTTCTGTCTTGTTCTTCTTTCATCTTTTAACAGTTGTACGGCCATCTTCCTGCTGCTCTATGTAATAATATATCTTTTGTTCCTGATCAATCGACTTATCATCTCCGCACTTCCAGCAATTTACAGATTCTTCATACTCCATCAATGAGGTCTGACTTAAACCCTCTGACAACTTGCAATAGGATTTGGAACACGCTCCCTGCGCCTGCACGAAGCTATCACTCATTTTATATATTCAAAAATTATGTTACAAATTTTCTAGCTAGTAGTTAAGTTTTTTCTAGGGTCTCTAGGTGTGGCTGTCTCTGGATTGAGTTGGATAGTTGTTTGAGTTGTTGAATTCATGCGTTATTCCATGCCTAGCTTGTCATTCTGGGGATTATTAAGGTGGGCGACTGGTTTTTTTTTTTGGGATTTGGTTTATATATTTTTTTTGTGTTGGTACTTTTTTCTCCCCTGTTCTTTCCCGGCTATGGAGTCTTATGGGGGAGATTTTGTTGAAGCAGTATTTTTTTTATGATTTTTATTGGTAAATAAAGAACTCAAAACTCAAAACTCACAACTCATTATATTTGTTAAATTCTGTTTATTAACATTTTTTATTTTTGTCGTCATTGTTTCCGTAGCATGCTCTCACAAGGTTAGCTTTCAGCGTATTCCTGACTAAATTTTCAGACCTGATTTATACAAATTAATATTTTACAACAAACAATACCAGTTTTGAAGCCTCGTCATATTCTTTTCATATCGAAACTTAACCTCTGAGCTAAGATTAACACGGGAAAGACTAGACATAAAACTCCACAAAAAGTAAACAGTCCAACAAGATAACTGTGTCACCATACGAATTATTACGGCAACATTCCACACGCGGTTACACGAAGTTAACACATTTTTTTAGCATTAATTTACAAACCATTTTAAAAATCATTTTATTTTCGACCACTCTTTTAGCCAGCCAAGTTGATGTTGAAGTCTAGGACGTACCCAAGAGGTCCTCAGGACCCACAACCCTTCAAATCCCGAAAGTTCCCGAAATTTTGAGAAACGTGTACTGGTGGTAAGAAAAAAACAAGACATACAAAACAAAACGGGCTCTCAACAACCCATGCTGCCCAATATATTCTAAACAAATACTTTTATATGTTGAAGTAGCATTTGCTAAATAAGAATTCTGTATTTTTTATGGCAAGCTCTAGTTAGCTTTTTACTATTCCAACGAATAACTGCATTCAAAATGGCGTCAACTCACGAAAATTTAGGGAAGGAGGGAATGCATTTTCTTAAATATAGGGGGGGGGGGGTCAATTTTTAGTTTTTCCATCTTTGTCATAAAAATGCTAAAAAAAAAGGCATATTCAATGAAAATGAGAATGCAAATGAAAATGAAATGCAAAAGAGGTATTTTCCAAAATATAGAGAGGGAGGATATGTCCCTTGCCCCCTCTCCTAGTTGACACCACTGCGCGTTCTATCAAATGAAAGTAAAATTATGAAATGAGAAGCCAATAGTTTCACTTTTTTTGGAATTCCCAGTACGGTACCTAGCAGCAGATTATGTCAAAGGGCTAATAACCATAGATAAAAGTAAGAAAACTGAGGGCTGGAAGAGGGCTGAGTTACTAGTAATATCATGTTTACATAGTGAGGGAAGGGGGCATAAGAGAAATATTAGAATTCAGGAATCAAGTAGCCCATAAAAGCCTAATGGTAAAAAATATAAAATTATTTTAAACTATTTTTAAAAAGTATTGAAAAAATATATAAAAATAAAAGTAGGAGCCTTGATTAAAATAAATAAATTCCTGGATAATTAAGGAACATGGTTACGTTTCTACTATCGACAGAGAAAGGTGAAATTTACGAAGAGGAAGAAGATAGAGGAAGAGAGAAAACTAAAAATAAAAAGAGAAAGGGGAGGAATAAAGAGTGTTAAAACCAGTTTGGTCTTGGGACATGCTAATATAATAATCTCATATTGAGGACAGGGCCGAATTTAAAGCTTTGACAGTTCTAGACCAAAGCGTTTTTTCCAATCCGTTTTTGGGGAGATTTTCAGGAAATACCTAAGAATTTGGGGATAGTGGAAGCACTAAACAGAACACAACTGATGAACCAAAAGTAATGAAAGAGAGAAGTGATATCGAACACTCAGCTGCCATTCTTGGGAGACATCTGAAAGTTTATAAGTGGCCACGGAATTCCAGTGTTGTTTAAATCAGTTTTCTGTGAAAAGGCATCGCGGCAGTAGAGTGCACCTGGCATTTTGACGATAAATCACACCAGTCTAGTTTTTGTTGAGAAAAAAATGTGTCAAAGGTAATTTATTGCGCCCCTGGCATTGCACAGCCCTAGGCCCGGGTCTAGTGGGCCTATTCATCAATCCAGGTCTGATTGAGGATTAATATGCATAAATAATTTATTAATATTCATTAGGCTAAAACCACCTGCTTAACAAATTTTAAGCAAATAATCTAATTTATATACAATCTACTTACAAAACAAATAAAGTGCTTGAATAACTCCAAAAGCTAGGAATGTTAGTTGAACGTTACGGTTTGGAGTCATCTTGACATTGCCCAAAATTATACAATGAAGAGTATAAGCTATCCATCCAATAAATCCAAGAGTGGCCACACAATAAAGCCACAAACTATCATAGCGATGGTAGTAATCAATACCCGAACTGGATATCAGATGAAGCTCTTCGCCAGCTTCGATCTATAATAATAAAAAAAACATTAATAATGGCAAGTAGGGCAATTAATGCATAAATGAAAATAAGTCATTCCGCACAAATGAGATAGCAACCCTTAAGGCCCCCACTGAATAAACCAAAACAAAACTTGCCAATTGCTTCTAATAGTAAAGATCAAAAGCCAAATAAGAGATCTATAACTAGAGTCAAAATCGGTACTATGCATGATTACCCTTAAGAGGGTGAGGGGGGGTACTTCGAAAAGCAAAGCTACTAAAAGAGCCAGTATCATCGAAAAGAAGTTGTAAGGGCCACGAGATAAACGAAAATTGGGATATTTTAGGCAAAACTTTTTTTTGACGACTCCAACCCCTCCCCTGACTAAAAAGAACACATAAACACAGATGCCACATTTTATTAAGTTTTAACGTTTGAGAAAAAACTAGAAATTACAAAAATAAAAAAGATTTTCAGTCAGTTGGAAAGACGAAGCGAAAAGACAAAGCAGATATTTCGCAAAGATCTTCGCAAAGCCGTCCTCAATGCTCAAATACAAAGAAAGAAAGAAAAAAACACTTGCGGGTTTGAAGTCTCTCTTATTCACATTAGCATCACAAATCCATAGTTTAAATACACGATCTTCATCAGACATTTACATACCCCCGACACCGACAGCTAGGTCGGAATTTTCTCCTAGAATTGCTTGTGCTAGGGAGTGGAATGCACTTCCGCAAGAGCTGAAATCATATAGGTCTCTCGACTCCTTTAAAAAGAATGTAAAAAAATATATAAAAGATTAAAAATTTATTTACTAGATTTATTTTATTATTATTATGTTTAGAATTTTTTGATATTATTATTATTTATTATATTTTAGTTTGATAATTCAAGGGGTGTGAGCGGAGGAGAAGTTGTGTTAAATTTATTGGTATTTGATGGCGGTTCGGGGTGGAAATTGGAGAGAAGAGGAGGCCATGCTATATTTAGAGTGTGCAATTATTACAGGCCCAAACGTGCATCAATGCACAAGGAATTGAGTTAAGTGTATTTTTATATATATTTTTTTTGAATTAAAACCCATATTGAACTTGAACTTGAACAATTCAAAAGTTTAGTGTTTTTTTTGTTAAGAAGACCGAGTCGCTTCAATTAGGAATAAAAAAAATTAAAAGGTGTTATTAGGTTACAAGACGAAAGACTGAGTGGATGTTTTTGATTACTCAGGGAGTATTTTTGTTAAAGACGGGGAAGCAGTGAAGATATGGAAAGTAGAATAGTCTAGGAGTAGTGTTTACCAATGACAAAAGTTTTGAAAATAAGTTTTTGATCTAGAACTAGGATACAAAAGAAGACGGTAAGGAGAGTGGTCATGCATGGCTCTGAAATATGAGCATTTTAAAAGATTGACAAAGCTTTACTGGAAGTTTTCCAGAGGATTTATTTCAGGAAAGTTTCCGGTGCTCATTTGAATGACCACGCATCAAACAATAAGCTTTACGAATGATAGAGTTGGCATCTTTTTCTAGGACTAACCAGATAAGATTTTCAACTAGGACGAACCTAGGATAACTCAGACAACTAGGACTAAACTAGGACTAGGACTAACCAGATAAGATTTACACATGAAAGGTGGTAGGCTAACAAATATTTCACAGATCGGTAATCACTCCGAGGCTTAACGGATAACAGGACCTCCTTGAGAAGGGTTCTAGGAGGTCATAGGAAAAGAGTGAAAAAGAAGCAAAAATTTCAGGAGAGGGAATGAAAAAAGAAGCTCTGCAAATACTGGGGTACGGTGTCAGGGGCGTGCACGGCCTCAGGGGCATGCATGGCCTCAGAGGCAAGAAAAGCTTCGGGCGACATGGTGCTACGACGAGTTCGATGAGGGGTATGTTTGACCTCAGGGATGTTCATCACCTCAGGTGACGTGGTGCTACGATGAATTGTCAGTAATAGTAGCATTATTTTTTTTTTTATCAAAACTTTAAAAAATTATCCAGCCATTTTAAGAATTTCAGTGAAATTTTCTTAGTTCTTTTTTCAAAACAACAAAAGAAGCAAAATTTTCAGCCAATGAACAAAAGGGGAAAAGAGAAAAGAAATATCAGAAAAAACCGTCAGCAAACGGTAGAGTAAAAGAAGAACGTTTAAAAAAGTAATAACCAAGAAACAGAAATGTTACAAAAACAGCAGATCCTTTCCCCTAAACAGAAATGTTACAGAAACAGCAGATCCTTTCCCCTAAACATATTGTTTTTTTCAGTTACTATTTTTGGTTTTCTCTTTGGATTTTTTTTCACCTTGCCCGCACTGAAGACCGTTTCGTGGAGGTCTTTTTTTTTTTTTTCACAAGATAAGTCTTTCCTGCCTGTTTTGTTTGTTTGGTTATTACGTCTAGCTAGTATGGTCACATAACTAATTTAGTTATTGATATGTTATATTGTATTTATACTTATTATTATATTAGTTATCTTTTAGCTAATTTAGCTTTTTTAACTATAGTGATTTTTCAATCACACTGTACGTATTCATTAGTTAGACAAGAAAACACATTTATAGTGTTTTTTAAGAAAATTTGGCTTAGAAAACCCTAAGGCGTTCAAGAGAAACTGAGATAACAACTGCAAATTTTGAGACAGGATAATTGAGACTTTAGGAGACAAAAAACTCATAGATGTGAAGTGAAAAATGCAAAACTTACAGCTTGCTCATAAAATCCTCTATCGATTAAATTCTGGACATCTGTCACAGCATAATGAGAGTCAGCAAGTGGCAGATAGGCGCTGAAAGTAAACGAATAAGTTGTTGCTTTCTTTTTTTCTTCTAAAGACTTGAATTGTTCATACATTTGTTCGGCATTGCCAAGCATAGCTTCAGCGCGATACTTCATATCGTCAATCAAATGTTCAGCTCGTAAAAATCCCTGAAAAAGTGAAAAATAAAAGCATTTTTTTCACACCAATGTTTGTTGCTCCGCTGATTACTTGATCATTAGGGTGCTGCTAACGTTTCCATTCGTTACTGAGATGGTGTTCATTATTAATTTGATTAATTTAAAAAAAAAATTTCCGAAAAATACTTTTTTGAAATAAAATTAATGGCAATTTTAAATTTAAGAACAGCAGAATGATACAAATACCTGTTAAAATTCAAAATAAAAACGACCAGAAATTACTATTAAAGAATAAATGAAACCCAAAACGAACAGAAATTAAATAAACAATCATAGGAAAAAACATAAGAACCATATATGCCCCCAGGGTATAACTAATAACCCTTACCCTGAAGACCTTGGGGGGTCTTGTCCTGAATAACCCGTATAAAGTAATAATTTTATACAAGTATCCTTCCATAAGACCCATGAATTCCCCCAGGGCATAACTTACAACGCCTGCCCCCAGACCCTGTGGGTTTTGTTAACACCGAAGTTTTTGTTATATGATCTTTGAACTATTTTTAACGAAATGGCTATCTCGAAATTTTTATCGGATGCATTTGGGAAAAAGGGGTTTTGAGGGGAGGGGGGAGCTGGTTACCCTCCGATAGAGGGGCTAGTTGCCCTCTGATCTTTTTTCACTCTGAGAAAATGAACTACAACTTTTAATTTCCATTCAAATGAACCCTCTCTGAAGTTTATAAAAACATACATTCCACAAGAACCATATATGTCCCTGAAGCGATGCTTGCAGTACCTTCCCTGGCCCTGGGGGGTTGTGTTGACACAGGAGTTTTTCTTATCTGACCTTTGAACTATTTTGAACGACATGACCATATGTAAAGGAGTTTTTGTTACATGATCATTGAATTTTAACCAAATTGCAACCTCAAATTTTTTTATCAGATGTATTTTAGGGGAAAGGGCTTGGGCGGGGGGGGGGGCAGTTGCCCTCTGATCACTTTTGACTTATTAAGAAGGGCACTAGAACTCTCGATTTACAATTGAATGAGCCCCCTTTGAAGTTTATACGACGACCCCTTCTATATGTAGTGCCTCTGGGAAAAAAAATAAATGGAGTGTGAAGGGAGGCTAGCTGCCCTCCAATCACTTTGACTCTTAAAAAGTGAATTACAACTATCGATTTTCAATCAAATCAGCCCTCTCTGAAGTTTATAAGAGCATTCCTTCCATAAGAACCATATATGCCCCAAGGGCATAACTAATAACCCTTACCCTGAAGACCTTGGGGGGTCTTGTCCTGAATAACCCGTATAAAATAATAATTTTATACGAGCATCCCCTCTATAAGAACCATATATGCCCCCAGGGCATATTACAACGCCTACCCCTAGATCCTTGGGAGATTGTGTCGACACCGGAATTTTTGTTATCTGATCTTTAAACTATTTTTAACAAAATAGCTATCTCAAAATTTTTATCAGATGTATTTGGGAAAAAGGGGTTTTGGGGGGGGGGGGGGAGCTGGTTACCCTCCGATATCTTATGACGCTTAAAAAGTGAACTAGAAGTTTCAATTTTCATTAATATGAGCCCTCTTTGAAGTTTATACGAACATTCCTTCCATAAGAACCATATATGCCCCCAGGGCATAACTTATAACCCTTGCCCTGAAGACTGTGGGGGGAGTGTCCTACTCAAACATATAATTTCCAGACCTTTCAACTACGTTTAACAAAATGGCTATACCAAAATTTTGATTGGATGTGTTTGGGGAAATGGTGGGCGTGGAAGGGATGTTAGTTGCCTTCCAATCACTTTCGACTATTAAAAAGGAACTAGCCGTTCAAATTTCCAATCAAATAAGCCCTTTCTGAAGTTTCTACGACAACGCTTTCTATAAAGACCTTATATGCCCCCAGGGCATAACTGACAACCCTTGCCCTGAGGGGGGAGGGGTTGTTATCCTCAAAGATCTAATTTTATGAATTTTCAACTACGTTGAATAAAATGGCAATCTGATAATTTTGATTGGATGTGTTTGGGGAAACGGTGGGCGGGAGAGGGGGGTTAGTTGCCCTCCAATCACTTTCGAGTATTAAAAAGGGGACTAGTCCTTTGAATTTTTAATCGAATGAGCCCATTTTGAAGTTTCTACGACAAAGATTTCTATAAAAACCTTATATGCCCCCAGGACATAACTTACAACCCTTGCCCTGAGGGCTGTGGGGTAGTGTCCCCCTCAAAAACATAGTTTCTATTTGGAAATTAATTACGCGGAATAAAATGGCTATCTCAAAATTTTGATTGGATGTGTTTGGGGAACTGGTGGGTGTGGAAGGGGTGTTAGTTGCCTTCCAATCACTTTTGACCCTTAAAAAGGGCACTAGAACCCTCGATTTCCAATCGAATGAGCCCCCTTTGAAGTTTCTACCCCTTCCATATGAAGTGCCTCTGGGAAAAAAATAATAATAAATAATAAATAATAATAAAATATTGTAGCCGTATGGCCTTTACTATAGGCAACGCTATAGCGTTGCCTCTGATTATTAGACAAATCTATCGAAAAATTACTAAATGTAAAAAAAAGTATTATTAAATTTATCGACTAACATTAATATTAACAATTACCATTAATTAATAATTCATTAAATTAATTACTACAACTGTTACTACTAACAACTCACTTCAAAAACAAGCTGCTTGAGGTCAACACAGCTACGCACGCTCCTACTTAATCCCAAACTATTCAAAGCCTCTCTTTTTACACCCTTCCCAGAAATTAGAACTTATTGGAAGGGTGTAAAGAAGGGTTTTGAGTAGATTGGGATGGAGGAGGAACTACCCGAGCTGTGTTCACTTCAAGCAGCTTGTTTTTGCAGTGAATTGTTAGTAGTATCAGTAGTAGTAGTCAATTTAATGAATTATTAATTAATTGTAATTGTTAATATTAATTGATAAATTGAATAGTATTTTTTTCTTTACGATACCGCCATACCACTCTGACAGAGTGGTATGGCGGAACTGCACGTTCACCCGTGTTAGCGAAGCTTGCGTTAGCGTGTTAGCGAAGCTGAAACTTCCATTATCGTCATAAGCTCACATACCCAGTGAACAATACGTCACAAATCATAGAGCATACATCAAATTCTGAGATCACCTTTGCTTGTTAAAAGTAAAGCAATGGTTTAGAATATAAATCCTGGTTATGGAATCTAGCAGGGACCTTCCGAGACAGGATGAAAAATCAGTCACTAACTTAATACCTTCATTTGATTTCTTGCTCATTTTGACAAGGGCCTTACTTTTAAATCACCAATAAAAAAAAAACGGTCCGGTCCACGTCCGGGAGCCTTTCTCAACGGAAAAAATAGAAAATGAAACAAAAAATGTTCTTTTAAAAAAACTTAAATTAAATCAAAATAAAACATACTAAACACATAAAGAGAAAAAAAACAAAAGAAAAAATATTAATAAATAAGAAACAAATCTCACATATTGAATAAACACTTCCATGTACTGGCGTATAAACAAAATCGAATGTCTATAATGATTCAAACTCGCCTCCTCACAGTATATAAATGGAAATTTATCAAAAAATAAAGAATATATTTGTACTTGAACCAAAACAATAAAGGTCAGCTAACCCCCGGCCCATAACCCCTAATTAAATCTCACAAGTTCATTAACCAATTTTTGAATTATGAATTGAACAGATTCGTTCGCTTGCAAGCTTAGCAGAAGTTCGTTTACTTTTCCCAGCATTTAACCCATTCTGACCTTTGTTCTCAAGGTCATCTTTCGTTTCAGAACTATTATTAAAATCAGTACTGGTTGAATATCTTACCTGCTTTTTAATTAAACTATTATAAATACAATTGATCCTAAATTCCCCTTCATCTCTATTGATATTAATACCCCCATATATTATCTTTTTTATTTCTATAATTTCCCTGAAGCTTTGTTTCCTAAAGACGTATCTACTATTTTTGTTTGATCAAATAAAATACTGTGATGAGAAAAATTATAAGCATGTTCTGCCACAGTTGAATCAAACGTCTCCAGCGTTTTATTTTTTTTTAAACATCAATCTATGGCATTCTTGTGTTGATATAGCCTATTTTCTAAAATCTGTTTCATTCATCCTACATTAAATTCACCGGAAAAGCGTGGCATTGTGTATACTCCCTTTTGCAAATTTCTCGGTACCTTGTCTTTCCCTTTATTTAACAAAGAGCTTATAGTTTGTCCTGATTTAAATGCTGTATTTATATTATGTTTTTTTAATGGAATTTTGTATACTCCCTTTTGCATATTTCTTGGTATCTTGTCTTTCCCATTATTTAGCAAAGAGCTTATAGTTTGTCCTGATTTAAATACTGTTTTTAGATTATGTTTTTTTTTATTAATTCTCTTCTTAATTTTTGTAACAATGTTGGGATAAAAGGCAAAGTTATGTAATTTGTTTCTTGATTTGACCCATCTTCTTCTAATATTTCTGGTTCCTTCAACTTTTTTTCCCTTTTTTCAATTATTTGAGAAATCATATTTTCCGGAGAGCCATTACCTATTAGAATATCCTTAATAAAAATTAGTTCATTGCTTATGTATTCTGGTGATGCTTCTTAGCTTTGTAAAAGTCCTACAGACGTATCTACTATTTTTGTTTGATCAAATAAAATACTGTGATGAGGAAAATTATAAACATGTTCTGCAACAGCTGACTCAAAAGTTTCTGCTGTTTTATTTTGTTTTAGAGAGCAATTTATGGCATTCTTGTGTTGCTGTAGCCTATTTTCTAAAATCTGTTGTGTTCTTCCCACATAAAATTTACCACAAGAGCATGGAATTTTGTATACTCCCTTTTGCATATTTCTCGGTACCTTGTCTTTTCCATTATTTAGCAAAGAGCTTATAGTTTGTCCTGATTTAAATACTGTTTTTAGATTATGTTTTTTTTTATTAATTCTCTTCTTAATTTTTGTAACAATATTGGGATAAAAGGCAAAGTTATGTAATTTGTTTCTTGATTTGACCCATCTTCTTCTAATATTTCTGGTTCCTTCAACTTTTTTATCCTTTTTTCAATTATTTGAGAAATCATATTTTCCGGAGAGCCATTACCTACTAGAATACCCTTAACAAAAATTAGTTCATTGCTTATGTATTTTGGTAATGCTAATTTTAATACCCTATCAACTAAAGAAATAACCACACCCCATTTTACCTGGATCGGATGATTTGATGCGAAAGACAAGTAACGGTTGTTATCAGTTGGTTTACGGTAAATTGAAAACGCTAGTTCGTTATTATTTCTATGGATCAAAATATCTAGAAACGGTAACTTATTCTCTGTTTTCTTTTCAATTGTAAAATTAATTCTCCTCCCAAATTATTTAAATGTTCCAAAAAACCATCAATTTGTGACTCCCCATAATTCCAAATAACTAAAATATCATCCATAGATCTGCCCTAAAATTTAGGTTTTAAAAAATATTTTTCTATAGGTAAATTTTTTACATATTCTACATAAATATTTGCTAACAACGGACTGAAGGGCCCTCCCATTGACCATTGCTAATCCCCTAATTTGATGGTAAACATTATCTTTAAACGTGAAATAATTAGTATACCTGCTAGTTATTTTAACTAAATTTAATATAGTTTCCAGTTCAATTCCCAAAGATAATTCTTCTATCTCATTTTTATGTTCCTCAAGTTTTTTTGGATAAAATACTAAACGATTTATCAAAAGGAATATACGTATACACTGATTTTATATCAAAACTAAACAATCTAGATTCTTCTGATATTTCTACACTTATAAGTTTATCTTTTAAGAAAAGAAACGAAACGAAACGAAAGATGACCTTACGAACAAAGGTCAGAATGGGTTAAATGCTGGGAAAAGTAAACGAACTGCAGCTAAGCTTGCAAGCCAACGAATCCGTTCAATTTATAATTCAAAAATTGGCTAAAGAACTTGTGGGATTTCATTAGGGGTTACGGGCCGGGGGTTAGCTGACCTTTTTTGTTTTGGTTTAAGTATAAATATATTCTTCATTTTTTGATATATTTCCATTTATATACTGTGAGGAGGCGAGTTTGAATCATTATAGACATTCGATTTTGTTTATACGCCAGTACATGGAAGTGTTTATTTAATATGTGAGATTTGTTTCTTATTCATTAATATTTTTTCTTTTGTTTTTTTTCTCTTTATGTTTTTAGTATGTTTTATTTTGATTTAATTTAAGTTTTTTTAAAAGAACATTTTTTGTTTCATTTTCTCTTTTTTTCGTTAAGAAAGGCTCCTGGACGTGGGGCCAAAATATTCGGAGTATGTTTGTTTAATTAAGTGTTTATTTTATTGTATTCACTGCTTTATAAAAATTAAAACCCGTTTTTCTTGCTTAATTATTCGTAAATGGAAAAGCAGTGTGGTCTAAGAAATTATTTACGCTTAACAGGCTTATTAAACTCAAAGCGGAGTGAGAGCAAAATTATGAACTGCGATCGATTTTCTAAAAATAGGGTAATAGGTAGAAACACAAACTTTTTCCCATTCTCACCATTCATCTCCGTAGCGTTGGTACCGATCTCCTGATTATCTGCCATCAGCCGGGAGTACAATGCGACGTTGAAGGCAAATCATCAGACGTTTCCATGTCCCCCCCCCCCTCCCAACTTCTCCAGATACCCATTTAGAGGTGGGTCAACTCTGGCTGCGCTTACAGAGTAAGACCGCAGAGTCCTGGTCCAAACCAAATAACTGAAGACACTGGGTCTCGAACCCTATAATCTAAAGTTTACCCTGCTTTATTTTATCTCTTTTTTTTTAGATGAGCCCTTGGCTTACTAGTTTTCCATACAATAAATGAATAAATAAAAAAATGAACCTTTGAATTAACTGGAAAATTTATTCCAAGGACTGCAGACATGAGCGGCGTTAAGTCAACTTGATTACAGTCTCGCCTAACGCTGTGTAGACTCAAAGAAGGTACTCTTGGTTTGTAAAAGCCCGCACCCCACGCAACGAAAGGGGTATCTGTTTCTGACGGGTCTCCTGCCCCATGTGAACCTACAAAAGATACATTTTTGATATTGCCAGTTCAAGAGAATAAGAAAACTGATTCAGTCTTGCATCGACTAATAGTAAAGTTTGCTATTAGGGACTAACACAGGCATACAGACATTTTAGATCTCTATGCAGTGGGGAACTACATATATATATTTTTTTTTACTTAATGTCAATTATTAACAGAATAATTAACAACCATATCCCCTCCAAATGCCACAGCATGATATGGAGGAGGGATAATAAAAAAAATCCACAGAATAAATTAAAAGGTAATTTAAATCAACCTCAGTTGGGGTTAAAAAACACAAATAGAACAAAGAATAGAATATAATTTAATTTAAAAATTTCTTTCACATCAGGGTTGCCAAATCTGACCATAATGTGGTCACAGTGGTGATAGATATAAGTCGTGATATAGCTCCATATAAGAGGGGAAGTCTCACCTCGGAGCTCAAACGGACAGTTGAAGTTTTTGCTCAGAGATTCGTAAAGCGTATAATGGAACGAGGAGTCGTCATTTATGATCTAGATCTAGAAAGTGTATAATGTACTACAGAAAATCATCCCCCAATCACAAATCTTGATCAGGCAGCTAAACCATGGTACAACCTGTCTCCATCAGCTGTTGCAGCAGTTAGTGTTGATTCATTTAAAAACCATCTAATTAGTACTCATTATCTCCTTTCTTTTGTTAACTAGGCTATTTTACGGCCTTTTTTTATAAATTAATGAAAACCACCTTTTTTCCTCTAAGTGGCATTTCAGTTCAAATTTTTCATACACATACAAAACTTAATTTTAAGTACCATTTACACACTCTCATTTGTACTATAATTATTATCACCTTCAGATAAGTTTCTTGTGTGTTGAGTAGCAAGGTATGAATGTTGTTCTAATTAGCTGAGAGTGATAACCTCGCTTGCCCTTTCAAGCTTATTGCCTTTCTTGGCAGGCGAAAGGCGAATAGTGTTTGTTTTCTTTTTTAATATATGTATATCTCATCTCTCATAAAAGAATAGTACTTTTAATAATGTGTAGCCTTACTACTCCTGATTAATATTACTATATGTATATTACTGATGAATATAATGGTATAGGTTTATAGTATAGTAAAGAATTATAGCTAAAGTATGGCTGATGCATAACCCTAAACTGAATTATTTTGAAAAATAAACAATTGATTGAAAAATATAGTCTGAGCTTTTGTACCAAATATGTAGTAACATCCAATCTAGAGAATAATATCTGAAATAACATGTAAAATTCCAATATTATTCGAGTTAACAAAAAGTGTGTATCAAACTTTGGGTACGTTACCCTGTACGTTTGTAACTTTTGGTTATATTTACCTTGAAAATTTGGGTATGTCAGCATTTAGGTACCCTTTAACCAAGTACCTTTAAACTTTTACCCTTAAACCAGCATTTTGGGTAACCTTAGAATTTGGGTATCATTTAAAACCAACAGCACTACTAGAGAAATGTAAGATACCAATTTTAGAAAAAATTAGAATATCTATGGTTAACGAATTGCGCAGTACTGAAGTTATTTTTCGCTTCAGGGTTATGTTCACTGTTTGTTATGTTCAATTGTTATGGCAGAGATTAAAGAGCATAGGTAACTTGCAAGAGGGGAAACTGGTGCTAGAGTCGATTAAAAAAGCGCTGACGACATCTAACGTTTGCTGTATCCTGGCAGCTTCCCAGTGTATCAATGAAGCAAAATAATTAATGGGGTTCGCAAAATTAGTATAGTAATAAGAGTCTGAGCTCTGTTTAAACAAAAAAACACTATTGCCTAGTGGGAAAAAATGCCAAGAGACACCAAAAGCTGGATGACGCGGTGTTTTTTGACCAAACTGGCGCCAGTTTCCAGTCTTATAAGTTGCCCCCACTATTTGGGATAGATCTTAAGGGAATAGGAGAAAAGTAGGAGAATTTTAGAAGGCATTATAGTATAAATTATCGAGATGTGAAATAGACCCAATGAATCAAGTTGTATAGAGTCTGGAATAATAAGCTAGAAGGCATAATAGTAAGACAATGTATTGGTGTGTTAAGATATTAAGAAGAAATAGTCGGGTCTGGATGCAGTTAAAGATAAGAGCAGTGCATCAAAGATTCGGTAAATATCAAACGTATCAAAAGTAAGGAAAATGTTAAGGAAATGTGGACAAATCAGGTACACTTTCATAAATCCTAGGAAAAACATAGAAAGGAACTACGAACCAATAATCAAAGATGCTTAAGAGCTTATTCAAAATCTATTTCTCATATGTACGTGGTTTGTATAAGTTATGCCATTCGCAAGTGCCACATGGCATGAAAAAGGGCACTATGCCATTTCTCAATGGGTGGGGCTAGTGTGCAACCAGAATACCGTAGATTGATTTCTTATAGCTCATATAAAAAATATTACAAAACAATAGATACTTAATTAGTAACTGAACCGAAAAGCCGGTATTTCACATCTACAATAAATGAAAACCGACACACAAAGAAATGATAAATAAACGCAGCAAAATAAAAATAAAAACTGTGGATACAGAAAAAGAGAAAAAAAAAATAGTATAAACTGAATAGTAAGCTTATCACAACTGCGCGCATTAATCGAATCGCCTTTATCATTGAGAAATTGAAGACCTAAGGACTTAGTTAGTGTACGAATACTAAGTAAATACAAATTGAATGGAAAAACGATTATCGGCTAAATTAAATATATATATATATATATATATATATATATATATATATATATATATATATATATATATATATATTACCTATTTTTTATATTACCTAAATAAAGAAGTCACTAGATCAGCACATTTTACTCATTAACTGCATTTGTTCTTCTCATAAATACTTTCAGAATGGCACTAAAAAGAATAAAGAGCAAGGGTTAAGTTTTTATACAAGGGTTAAGGGTTAAGTTATGGCCTTTGCAAAACAAAAGTGATCAGTTTATCTGGCCTCCCCCAGGCCATTCAGCGTGTCCCCAGGTGGCGATAGGAGAACGCTCTACAAATATGTAGGGTACCTCCATAGTAGGCACGGACCAAGGGGGGACCTTGTCCCTGGGGGTCCATAATAGAATATGGGACACCCTCGCCCGGGGTTATGAATGCAGGTGGAGGAAGAAGAATGACCCTCAAATGTACACTCAAAAGGGCCCACTGGTGTGTTCACATGTCCCATGAGTTGCAAACCTTCTCCCAGTAATGGGTGAAATTGCATGGTGATGCAGAACACCATCGGGGGAGGATCCTCTATAGGAGGACAACTGTGGCAGGGCGTAAGATCCAGATCTATGGACAGCAGCCTCTGCAAAGGGCTGCCTTAATCTTTTTGGGGTACCTGCAAGACCGGGGACCTTGCGCTCAACTCTATTCCCACTTGAGGAGTGGCGCCCCTCGAGGAAATTATAGCCTAGTAAACGACACAACATTTGCACGGGATTCTGACTAATGGACAATTTTTCTGGGCTTGGTATGTTTTGATGGGCGTCTTTGGGCTGAATACCCTCTTCCTAGCTAATTTATCTATTGCGGGTTGCCTCCCCATAGTAGCATAATATTTGTAGGCATGAAGATATTATGAGTCGGAAGTAATAGGCTTGAGATTTTCTGTGCAGGATTTCGACTCCTGTTGATAGAAGAGCATTGCCAAGTGCTGAGAACCATATTGTGACCAAGATGGCCCCAAGATTACACAAAGCTCCCATTCGTGGAGGTCCCAGAGACTTCTTGCTGTCCGGTTCTAAGCCGACTTAAGCACTTCGGTGTAGACTTGAGAAGATATGTGATCCCCGTCCTGCACTGGGATCCGAGATCATTGCTCTTACTGAGGCGAAAATAATTTCAATGATTTAAAGAACATGAAAGTTAGAACTTGGAATGTTACGACGTTAAAAACTGACTATCGTATCGACATTTTGACTGATAAATTCAGACGATTTGAACTGGACTTATTAGGAGTTTCAGAAACTCATATCCCAGGGGTATGAAGACTGAAATTAGGCGATATAGAATTTGTTTACTCGGGCGGGAAGGATGGGGTATATAGACAGGGAGTAGGGCTCATGATGAAAAAGGAAGCCGCTAAGTCTTGTTAAGGCTGGGAAGGTATTAATAATAGAATACTAATTGCTCATTTTATGACTAAAAAGTTCAGGGCATCAGTTATAGTAGTATACGCCCCTGTAGAACCGACTGACCGAGATACTAGGGACTGAGGTGAATTTTAAGCATAGTTACAGGAGAATGTAGACTAGGTGCCGGTCAAGAATAAGAGTTTGCCGATGGTATATTTAAATACTCAAGCCGCTACAAGTAGAAATAGATGGTGTCCCATACTAGGTAAATTCAGTACGGGACGAAAAAACAGTACTGAATACAAACTTTTGTAATTTAGTAGGCATAAGAATCTAGTTATAACCAATGCTGTGTTCGATCATAAAATGGCTCATAAGTTAACATGGTATTCATGTGATGGTAAGACAGCAAACCTTATTGATTATGCTATAGTAAACCGAAGACTGACAGGATCAATACAGGGTACTAGGGTATATAGGAGTGCTGTAATTGGTTTTAAAAGTAAAGATCACCATCTGGTAGTGTCAAGGGTTAATTTAAAGCTGAAATATCGGAAGGGTAATTACCTCCCGAGAAGTTATGATGTTGGTAGACTCCAGGATGAGAATTTGAGGGAAACTTTCCAGGAACAGTTGAATACTAAACTTGAGAGTTTAAATTTGATAATGTGGAAGATGGTTGGAATAATTTTAGAAAAATAATTTGTGAAGTTGCTGAAGGTGTATTAGGGAAGAAAGCTAGAACTGCAGCTAAGAATATTAGTGATAAAGCTTTATGTTTAATAGAAAGGAGAAAGGACTTGTACAAGAATTATCTGAGTGATAGATCGTATGAAAACAAAAGAAATGTAAAGAAAGTGGAGAAAGCATTGCAATATGAACTAAGGAGGTGTGAAGCGGAGGCCATGGATAAAATTACCGAGGATCTGGAAGATGCAGCTAGATGACATAATAGTAAAATATTATACTGGCACGTTAACAAATTGAGAGGGAGTAGTCAATCCGGTCCTGTCCCAGTTAAAGATAGGAATGGGGTGGCAATTAGCGATAAGGAAAAAGCTAAAGCGAGATGGGCCGAACATTTTGAGAACTTTCTTCACCGAGATAGAGTTACAGGAAAAGATATAGAGGAAAGTGAAAAAAGTGGTGATACCTTGGATGCGAAGGAAGATTTGTTGTGTCTGGAGAAAATAGCAATAGAACTAAAAGGATTAAAAAATAATATGGATCCTTGTGCTAATTCTGGGGTACATGAATTTCTTCAAAATAGTGTCGCTGAGTCCTGAAATAATCTACTTAAGATTAGTAAAGTGATTTTTGAAAAAGGGGAAATATCTAATGATTTTAAGAAAACCATAATTAAACCGCTGTGTAAGAAAGATGATAAGAGTGAGTGTGGTAATTATCGATGCATTAGTCTGGTCTCTGTAGGTAGCAAATTACTTAGTAATATGATAATTTTTAGACTGAGAGATGCTGTAGACAAAGTTTTAAGAGAAGAACAGTGCGGTTTTAGAAAAGGTAGAGGATGTGTCGACCAAATTTTCACTCTTAGGTTAATAATTGAGAAGTGCTTGAGTTGTCAAACACCTTTGGTTCTCAGTTTTATAGATTATGAGCAAGCGTTCAATTCGGTTGATAGAAGATCTTTAGTATAGGTTTTATCCTTGTATGGTATACCAGACAAACATATTAAAGTGATTAGTGCTATGTACGAGAATAACACTGCTGCGGTTAAGGTAGGAAATGAGGTTAGCAGCTGGTTTTGTATTAAATCAGGAGTTAAGCAGGGTTGTGTTCTATCCCCCTTTACAAGGCCGTATCCAGGGGGGGGGGTTACCCGGTTTGAACCCCCCCCCCCCCGAAATTTTTTGACCGACTCAAAAATAAGTCGAAAATCAGTAAAACCTAGGTAAAAATCAGTAAAATTAGTCGAAAACTGAGTCAAAAATGAGTAAACCCCCCCCCCCAAAAAAAAGTCAAAAATTAGTAAAACCCCCCCTGAACAATAATCCTGGATACGGCCCTGCCTTTATGTGGATTATTTTGATGGACTTTGTTTTAAGGAGCACAGGAAAGGCAATGGGGCAATGGGAGACCACGGAATCAAATGGGGAGGAAAAAGTCGCCTGGACTTGGATTATGCTGATGATTTAAGCATCCTAGATGAAAGTGTGAGCAAAATGAATGAAGTTTTAGAGGTTTTGCAAGTTCAGGGTGCTAGTATTGGCTTGAAAATTAATGTTAGGAAGACTAAGTAAATAAGGCTAGGAACAAGTGAAGATGAAAAGGTGACGCTGGGTAATGAAAAGATTGATCAGGTGGGCAGCTTCACTTACATTGGTAGTATTATTAGTAATGATGGCGGGAGCAGTCAAGATGTTAAAAATAGAATAGCCAAGGCTCAGGGTGTTTTTTCACAGTTAAAAAAAGGCTGGAAGAATAGGAAGATAAGTCTGCAAACCAAGATTAGAATATTAGAAGCTACAGTGATGACAGTTGTCAAATATGGCTCAGAAGCATGGCCGCTCCGAAAAGCGGATGAAGACTTGCTAGATGTTTTCCATAGAAATGGCTTACAGATTGTTCTGGGTACCCGGCTGACTGACCGTATGTTAAACACTAAGCTATACGAAAAATGTGGCTCAATACCCCTCTCTAGGGCTATAATGAAAGAAAGGTTGAGGTTGTTGGGGCATGTTGTGCGGATGAAGGATGACAGATTGCCGAAGATTGTTCTTTTCGGCCAACCATCTAGGGCTAAACGGAAAGCAGGTCGCCCCCGTCTTGGGTGGGAGGACGTCATAAAGAATGATTTAAAGGGAATGGGAACTTCGTGGGCGGGTGTAAAAAGGGAGGCTTTGAATAGATTGGGGTGGAGGAGGAGCGTGCGTAGCTGTGTTGGCATCAGGCAGCTTGGTGCTGCGGTGAGTTGTTAGTAGTAGTAGTTTCTGCCATTCCAAGGCATTAATGTTTAAAATAACACGACAATTTTGCAACCACTCGATAACATCAATCACTTTATTACCATGGATAACTTGCTATCACTAGATAGCATCACTCGGTTTATCACTATGCATCACTTGCTACCACTGGATAGAATCAACCGCTTTATCGCTACACATCACTGTTATTACTCGATGCAATCACTCGCTTTATCACTATGCATCTCTTGCATTCAATCGATAGCATCACTCGGTTTATCACTTGCTATCATTGGATAGCATCACTCACTTAATCATTATCCATCACTACTATTGCTCAATAGAATCACTCGCTTTGGCACTATGCATGACTTGCAGTTACTCGATTGCATCATTTGTTTTGACGCTATGCATCATTTGCTATCAATGGATAGCATCACTCACTTTATCACTATGCATTACTGTTATTGCTCAACAGAATAACTCCCTTTATCACTATGCATAACTTGCAGTCACTCGATAGCATCATTTACTTTATCACTATGAATCGATAGCATCATCGACAATTTTAATATCATTCGCTAAGATTCGGATCTAATTTCTGTATCTACCAAATCTCATTTTAAAATTTGTTTTCCATTTTTTTTTTAGATTGAAAGATACGTGGAAAAGGGACCGAAAACATCAGGTTATTAAAGCCTAGGTTTAGGATTTTCCACAAAAAAATTTAAGTTGCCTTATTTAAGATTTGGTGAATTATTCTGAAAATAATGATTCCAATGATAAAAGTATATTTCATACTACAAAATCACGTGCTGTGGCAAGAATGCCTTACTTCAATAAAACTAGCACCCAAAATAGATGTTCCTTTGAGAAGAATTTCTTGTAAAATTAATTCGAATAGCATTTTTTGTTAAGTATCTCAGTCTCTTTGAAAGACTACGTTAGCTTGATCATGTAGACAGAATTTTCAAGGACGCATTATCAAGCAAGTGCTTCCAGCTACTCCTTTGCCAGATTAGAGAAGGCAAACAGGCGGTCAATTAAATCATTGATGGGTAACTGTTCTAGACCCCGTTGGCGTCTTTTGATAATTCGGCAGAAGATGAGAGATCCGCTGACCCTCGTTTGCCAAGGACGTGGTACAAAATCACGACAGATGTAAGAAGCATAAGGAGTCTTCTGGATACCGTCGAGGTGTTTGCATCTGGTTTTGCAACGAGTGCAAGTAAACAAGTAATATATCTGCCTTTGAGCCGGAATACTTTCACCATTTTAGCCCCGTTGGCTACAACACCTACTTAGAATATAGGAAGCCATTGATTCAAGTCTCATAGATGGAACTATCACATATTTCGCTTTTAAACCAAAAATTTTAAAAGCTTTTAAACCAAAAGTTAGTAATTATACACAATATAATTACTACACAAATTATGCACAAATACAAGTAATTATACACAGGTAATTATACACAAGTGATTATACACAAACAGAAACGCACACAGGAGGGGACTTTGGACCCATGCTCCTCATCCTAGATCTCAAGGCTTTAAGACTTTCCTCTATTTTTTCTTTCATTTACCTTGTGGGTATTTTTAGCAGTTCCTAAGGTTTACCCCCTCCACAGAAAATAAGAATAAGACTGCACAAAAATTTTGCCAAACTCTGCAACGAACTTACCCCAATCAGTCATTCCATGATCTGAAGTGAACAAAAATGCTGTTGCATTATCACCATAAAAATTATGAACTTGATCTTCTAATTCCTCGACATGGTCATCAACAAATCGCAAGTTTTCCAAGTATTCTCTGAAACGAAGTCGAAGATTTATAAAATTTGCTTAAATACTAAAGTAACAAATACGACTTGTCTGTCTCTATTAACAGAGTATCCCCGAAAAAAGTAAAACAGCCGGATTACATAAAAAATTAGGAAATAGTGGTGAGAAGCTCAAGACGTGGAGGAAAAAAAAACCGGCCCAAAGCCCACTACCACTGTGCGCACGAGCCTGTGCATATGCACATTAAGGAAGTATTTTTGCCAGAAAGGTTGATAGGTCGAAAAAAGTAAGTTTTATGTCCAAACATCCAATTCCTCAAATTACAACGTGTTTTCCGAAATACTAATTTGGGGGGGGGGGAGAATTGGACTCAAATTTATGGCATTTCCAATACTTTTCAGCGATACGGCGTGCTCCAAATTAGCAGTGCTTTTGAAGTATTTAGTCCCATTCATTCCGTCCATAATAAATGTGAGGAATAGAAGTTATATTGCTCTAGTACTTACTCCTAGTAAGTAAGTTCAAATACTTGCATACATCTAATCTTAAGTTGTGCTTCTCAAACTCATAACTTCAAATATATTTTATGCTGAATTTCAACAGTATTTAATAAAACTAATGCATAAATAAAAAGGGCAATGTACCACTTTTAGGGTAGGTAGATTTTAAGTCTCTAATTTCAGGTCCCAGGTTTAGTTCCTAATAATTCCCTAAAAACCACTAAAAATAAGTAAATGGTAATGGTGTTTTGTGTTTTAATTATACACTGAAAGAACCCGAATCTCTTTTTTTTTAATTAGCCTCATAAAACTAATTAACAAGGTATACAAACTGTCTCTGTACACAGCACGAGCAGCTGGATTTTTCTCCAAAGAAATATTCCAGGGCCTCCGAACATTTTTACTTCATGTTCAAATCCAGAAGCCTTTATGAACGAAATTTTTTTTTAAAAATATAAATAAAACTATATTAAACAATTTAACACACAAGTAAAAATTTGAAAAAACATAAACGCTACCTCCCCCTCCCCCACAAAAAAAATGTTTTTCAAGGACTGTGCTGGAAAAATTCTTAAATTAAAAAGCTATACGAGGAGCAGAATTTTTCTCCAAAGAAAGACTCCAGAGGCGATGACTGAAAAAAACTTCTCTTCTTCTCCGTTCAGCGATCCAAGTAGCCTAGAGAAAAAAGAAAATCAGACTTTTATAATTTTTCTTACCGTTTCGAAGTAGCAGACAGCTGATTGTGCGGAAAAATGTGAGTTGCTCTGCACCAAATTGGAATTTTTCTTTTAAATTTATTCTTTAAAGATTTTGCTTGAAAATTCTTATATTAAAAAGCAAACGGACAAGTTGGATTTCATAGGCAGCGCGCTAGTACTGCCTAAGTAAAGAACGATGTGGGCACAATGTGTTTTTTTTTTTTTTTTTTTTTTTCCATACCCGGGCACTTCGTATCGAAGGAGTTGTCTTAGAAACTTCGAAATAGGGTTCATTCGATTGGAAATGGGAGTGGCTAGTACCCTTTTTAATAGTCAAAAGTGATTGGAGAGCAACTAGCCCCCCCCCCCCACACGCCCATCATTCCCCCAAACACATCCAATCAAAATTTTGAGATAGCCATTTTGTTCAGCGTAGTTGATTTCCTCATAGAAAATATAGTTTTGAGGAGGACACTCCCTCAGAACCCTCAGGGCAGGGGTTTTAAGTTATGGCCTTGGGGTATATAAGGTTTTTATAGAAGGCGTTGTCATAAAAACTTCAAAACAGGCTCATTCGATTGAAAATTCAAAGGGCTAGTACCCTTTCTAATAGTCGAAAGTGATTGGAGGGCAACTAGCCCCCCCACGCCCATTATTCCTCCAAACACATCCAATCAAAATTTTGAGATAGCCATTTTGTTCAGCGTACTTGATTTCAAGATAAAAAATTTGTTTTCGAGGAGGACACTCCCCCACAGCCCACAGGGAAAGAGTTTTAAGTTAAGCCCTGGGGGAACATAAGGTTTTTAAAGAAGGCGTTGTCGTAGAAGCTTCAAAATAGGCTCATTTGATTGGAAATTCAAAGGGCTAGTACCCTTTTTAATAGTCGAAAGTGATTGAAGGGCAACTAGCCCCCCCCCCCCAAGCCCATCATTCCCCCAAACACACCCAATCAAAATTTTGAGATAGCCATTTTGTTCAGCATAGTTGCTTTCCGGCTAGAAAATATGTTTTTGAAGAGGACACTCCCCACCAACCCTCAGGGCCATGGTTTTAAGTTATGCCCTGGGGGCATATAAGGTTTTTATAGAAGGTGTTGTCGTAGAAACTCCAAAACAGGCTCACACAGTCCAGATTTTTCAAAGGGTGTATGTTGTTAAAAATTGCTGAAAATTTTTCTCCAGCATACAAATAGCAGGCCAAACTATAAAATCTTAAAAAACGAAAAGATTTAAAGTGTTATTTTCTTTTTTACTGAAAAGACTATGTCAATATAAAACGAACAGAAATTAATTAAAAAACTTTTTCCATAAAATAAGTTTTTCAAAGAAAAGTAAAGAACTCCATTAAACAAAAAATGAGCAAAAATAAAATCAAATAATCTACCAAGCTCGAAACTACCACAAATCAGCATCGATAAATAAGTGAAACCCAAAACGAACAGAAATGACAATAAATAACCGAGTCAAACTCAAAACGAGCAGAAATTAACATAAGTTGGGCGCAAAACCCCCTATGCCTTCCCAAGGCCAGAACAAAATTTGCACTTTACTGAAAAAATACAAATGAATGTGCATTGTCAGTTTAATATACATATACAGATATTTAGTAATCAACATGTTAAAATTATTTGATTTATTAAAGTTATAAAAGTAAAAACATTTATATTTTTTTCAGGTTATCAGGTTTTCAGGTTTTCAGGTTTTTTCAGGTGTTAAAATTATTTTTTTCAGGAATCCAGCTGCAGGAGCAGCTGGATTCTTCTCCAAAAGCAGTCCGGGTTGATGATTAAAAAAAGAGATCTTTTTACTTTTCTTTCATCTCCGTCTAACGATTTGAATATTGGGATAAAAAAAATCTAATTTAATATTTTTTGTCTTTTTCCGAGTCGGTGACAAAAAAAAAAAAAAAAAAAAAAAAAAAAAAAAAAAAAAACAGAAAAAGAAAAAAAAAAAAGAAGTCACTTAGTAGCACACTCGTAAGAATATTTTTAAATCGATTCTTGATATTTTGTGCTAGAAAAATTCGTATACTAAAAAAAGACATTGAAAAGAAAATTACCTTCTAAAAGAATAATGTACTTAAGTTTTATTAAGGTCTCACTGAAATATTTGCCCAAACCTCAAACATCCTTCTTCTCATAACACCAGATCAAATCAAAACTAGTGGAATAGGCTATTTACAAAAATTCATGAATAAATCTATGGCACGCAAAACACCTTACCTTGAATGTGGCTTCTTTGAATGGCCATTTGTGTCTAAGCCAAGTAAGTGAAGAAAGAAGACAACTTTATCCCTTCGAACCATTTGCAGCAAAGTGGCATTCTTTTGAGCATTAGACAAAAAATCTTTGAACTTGATAAAGACCCATTCGTCCAATTTGTAAGCGTTAGTGCCAGTAAAATCTTCATCTTCTGGCGAGTATGAATCAGTGAATACATGGTCAACATTGAGGCCTGAAAAAAAAATTAACATTATCGCAAATTTTTAGATTCAACGTGTGAAGAAAAATATCCCTATAACAAAATGACTTTAGTGACCTGTACTACTACTACTAACAACTCACCGCAGCACCAATCCGCCTGAGGCCAACATAGCTGCGTACGCTTCTCCTCCATCCCAATTTTTTCAAAGCCTCCCTTTTTACACCCTCCCAGGAAGTTCCAATTTCCTTTTTTCTTCCCTTACGACATCCTCCCACCCCAACCGAGGACGACTTTAATTTGGTTTGGCCCTAGATATTTGGCCGAAAAAGACGGTTTTGCTAGATTTTGACGATGGTCATGGGTTTGTGGTTGTGTGTGCACTGAAATTATTTTGCACTGAAAAATAACAGGCTGTCACATCATTTTCCTAGAGTGGCTGAATTTACCTTGTGATTAAGGATTTTTGGGTGTGTGTGTACACTGAATTATTTTGCGCTGAAAAATAACAGGCTGTTACATCGTTTTCCTAGAGTGTCTGAATTTACATGAATTTACCCTTTGTGTGTGTACGCTGAGTTATTTTGCTCTGAAAAGTAAAAGGCTGTCACATCATTCTGTGAACCGAACCGCAGGCTATAGATGCCGGAAATTAAAAAAAACGGGTTTTAAATAAATTTTCAAAAGCAGCATAATCCCCCTTTGGCACTGGTTCAGGAATGGTAATTATTATCCATGTTATAAAGGAAAAGAGTAGTGAGAAAAAATAGAGGATAATTTCGAAAAGGATCTTGAAAACCTCCACAATATGGTGGCAGACCAAAAAGAAAAAGTGTGCCGTAAAATGTCGAAATCACACAGTTGGAGGTTTGCTTCATTTCCTAGAAGATATTCAGTTACGAGGAGGTGACTTGGGGTAAAAGGTAGCATTAAGACTGTTGCCTTAATTGAATTTAAACAAATTTATTTCTGCACTATTTTTAACAACCTCAAAAATAGAAAAAAATTCATATTTTAGCTATGGTGGCATTGGTATCTTTTTCTTACCTGACACTAGCAAGATACTGAAACACCATAGAACTCGTTTGAAAGAACTATTTAAGAACTCGTTTGAAAGATAATACTTATACCTACGTGCTTTTCATGAAATTCTTTTGACAGCTATTAAGTAAAATACAATATTCCACAAAAGACTACGTTTTTTGGTATACCCTAATTTCTATTCAATCAAGTACTAGTTAAACTTGGCTGTACAGAATGAAGGGGCGGCAGCCCTTGAAATATAGAATAATTTATGTTCGTTTTAATTTTCAATGTCCCGCCTTACCAGACGTGGTTTTAGGTGGGACTTGCCCCGGGCACAGAAATTTTAGGGGCGCTAAATAATATAACAGTTATAAATATTTTGATTTTTGAAATTTTATTCTTATTAAAATAAAATGGAGGGCGCAGTTGGCAGTAAGTATAAGCAAATTGAATCCGGAATTTTCATTTTCCCCATATCATCATGACAATTCCTAACAAGATAATTATTGATTTTGCAGAGACTAAAATAAGAAAATTCAGATTTAAATAAATGGAAAATTTTGTTAATAAATAAGAATTTCGTTAACGTTTGGCCTAAAAATTTCTGGGAAACAGGAAGGGGGAGGAGCTAATCAAGGTTTTGGCCCGGGTGCAAGAAAGGCCACAGCCGCAACTCCACTTTGTTGTCATCTGAAGAAGTTTTTTTTTTTAAAGACTTGTTCTCAATTTATCTTAGAATTGATGTTACTCTTTAATTTCATTTGGAAAACTTGTTTTTTTTTAGATTTTTTTATTAATTTAAGTTCAGACTCTTTAAAGGCAAGGTTGCATAGTCTCAAAATCTACTTCCCGGTTAGAGCTACTTCTAGATTATACTCTTTTACTAGTGGCTTGAGCACTAGCTGATATTAATTCTTTCCATCTCTTTTTCCATTAGGATGATAAATTGCTTCATTTCCTAGAAGACAATTCAGCCACGACAAAGTAACTTGGCGGAATAGCTGGCATTAATACTGTCCCCTTATAGCAGCCCTATACTGTCCCCTTATAGCAGCCGACAATTATCTGCCATACTTCTCACAGCAATACAAGTGTAAGTGCAACGAAGAAACGAAATTTTTGAAAATGTGTCATTTCTTAATTTCTAAATTGAAAACTTAAAAATTATCCTAGTTATTTCATTTAGCACTACAGCTATTTTCTTTATTTACAATGCCAACCATAAATCTGAAAAAAAGTTCAAGGTAAAAATATAGCATGTAAAATTTCTTTATAACTTATATAAATAAAACTTCAACGATTTTTCAACGACACTTGTATCCTTTTTAGCAACAAATAAGTTTCTGTAAGCTTGAAGAAACAGAATAGAAAAGAAACAACTAAACTAGAATTATTAGAAATAATTATAATTATATAATTACTAAAAAATATAAATACTAAAAAATTCAACATCTAAAACCGAAACGCTAAAAAATACAAAATATATGCTTTAATATGTAATTGAGGCTATTTGACCTTCTAAAACTATCAGACCATAAAAGACCAATCTTCAGGATACAAACATTATTTGACAACTTTTATGGTATTATAGCCCAGTGACTTTAATTACAAAAAGTCACCACCACAATGTTAAGGCGAGCTATCTTTGCAACCTAAGGCATCTGTAATTGCACTATTCAAAATCAATAACTGACAAAAATCCGGTTTGCCTTTGACAGTAGCCGGTTGTCATAAAACAGACAATATATGTATAAACCGGTTACGTAAACTGGTTGGCATAGAGCAACACCTCTTTAAATTTGGATTTGCCCCTTTATCAAAATGACCGCATCTATATTATTTTCCAACACAGTCATATGTCAATACATAGAATTCCTAAAATTTATCTCATATATATTAAAGCCACACATTCACAGGTTTACATAAATTGTATCGAACCATTATACATGTTCTCTTTGCAGCCTTACATGGTCCAATTCAACAGTACAAGATGTCTTTATATTCTTCTCATGGCGGGCGATATATTTACAACTTTTCACAGAAGTTCATACTGCTATGGGATATTAAGGTGAATGCTTTTGAATTCAGCTATTTCAATCCCGTTGGTGAAGTAAAATTTATAATAAATGAGAAATAGCTTTTAAAATTAAATTAAAGAGGAAGATTAAATGCAATCTAAAGAGGGGAGGAGCGTCATTTTTTATTCAGACTTGGTATGCCCAATCATTAGCTGCGTTCGTTTTCACCGTTCGTCGTTCTTAGTACTAAAAAGATTTTCTCGGTTTTACTCTTAAATTGCGTTTTATTTCGCCGTTCTAAGAACTTCGTTTTAACTGAAAAAAACGGCTTATAAGAGCTTTCCTTAGCCAGATAAAATTTCAAATTCACAGATAAAATTTCAATCAACCAGCACAACAAAAACGTAAAATATACTTGTAAATGTAGCAAAACATGCAATAGAGTTACTAGAGGAAAGTGTCTGTTGAGTGACTGTTGCACCGTTCTATAGAGTGCAAATGGGCACTCTTGCTTTTGAATGCTTATGAATGGGCATAAACATTAGATAAGTTGAAATGGGGGTGCAATCCTAGATAGTGGACTCCACATAGGGACACATGTTCAGAAAATATTTTTTACTCCACAATATGGACAATACTCATAGTTGTGGCACTTAGCCTAACACTTAATCAGCCGAATTTCCTTTCTAAAATTTAAGCTTAAGACGTTTGAACAACTGAACATACTCCTAAGGGTATTAAAACTTGGGGTTAGCGGGAGTTTTTTAGTATTAGTTGTAATCTAAGATATCTAGAAATTCCTCTCATGATGTTTCCAAGTAATCACTAAGGAATTGTTGAAAGTTTGGAGATCAATTTATCCCAAAATACTTCCAGAAATTTCTGAAGATATCAAGACTGTTGCGTACCTATGAAAAACAAACCGATACCGTTTCTTATATGAAAGACACCATCAACATAATATACAAAATAAAATATCAGTAGACTCGTTTTCCGTCAAGTTTTTTCATTTTAAAACTTGGTGCTAAAAAGTAAAACTAAAGTTGTTGAACTTTGCTTAAGTAACTGTTCTTTTTTCAATGCACAACGGTGCTAAAACCGAAGACCGGCATTTCAAAGGATGGCTTTTTATTGAAATATTTTAAATACCTCTTAATACGAATTGCTTTATTGTATAACCAAGGATTTGATTTATACAAAACGACAAAAACGAACGCAGCTAGTTTTGCATTTTGCTTCTTAGATATAAATTCTTTGAATTTGTTTCTATTACTATATATCCTATGGTCCCCGCTTTCTAGGGCTATAATGAAAGAAAGATTGAGATGGCTAGGACACATTCTGCGGATGAAGGATGACAGATTGCCAAAGATCGTCCTTGTCGGCCAGCTATCTAGGGCCAAATGAAAAGCAGACTGTCTCCTAATATGGTCAGAGGGGGGGGTCATTTCCAGCCACATAATATATATATATATATATATATATATATATATATATATATATATATATATATATATATATATATATATATATATATATATATATATATATATATATATATATATATATATATATATATATATATATATATATATATATATATATATATATATATATTAGTGGGGGCCACAACAATTAATTGACAAATCGTCCTAAGTCTTATCAGCTGGAAAATGTTTACTAGTTTATCATTAATTAGCACTATATAAACATTAATCACATTTCGTTTATGAATTAATTAAAAATCAACGTACCAGCATTTTACTATATAGTATTACCTTTCAATATAACAGCTGTACTTTCACCATCTCGACAATTGGATGATTACCAAATATATGGGTAATTAGCCTTTAATAGAGATATGATTCCTCAAAACCCAACAATGATTCACAAGTAGAGAATTGCCAACACAAATCTAAGCTCTTTACTAATAGTTTAAGATAATATCTTTAAATGTCTAAGCTAATGATCTTTTGAAAATGACGTAATCCTAAAAAAAGCAAGGTGCATGCACCTACCACTCAGTAGCGGATCAAGGTGTTCTGGAGGGGGGGGGGGTTGTTGCAAAAAATTCCCCTTGTAAGTTAACGCATTTACTGATATTGAAAGTTGCATGCCTTTGCTTCTATCCGTTATTTAGCTGTCAGTTTTGTAAAGGTATCCACAAAACCATATTTCTAGAAACAATACTAACATTATATAACAGATTCTCGCCTTTTATTTCCACTATTAGCAAATCAATAACGTTTTTTACATTTATGACAATGTCAAGGTGAGCATGAAAAAGGGCAAGTCCGGTGAGTCTTTCCTCCGTCACTTTTCTTAGCCGCATTTTCAATCATCTCAAGGCAGAAAAACTTTGTTCAGCAGACGCCACACTGATAGGCAGGGTCATGAGAATCTGCAAGAGCACTGAGTTATTCGGGGAAAAATCAGCATTGCAGTTGTATTTCTGTAAAGTTTCCCCTAGTGATTCAGGTATTCTACATACGCCTGCATTACTTTCTCTCAGACCAGCCCACCGAGCTTTCCATATTGTCGCTTCTCTGGTCAGGGCAGATTCACAAACCGATTGGGACGGGAAACCGATTACTGATCAGTATCGACAAGTTAATGACAGATAATTCATGGATCGTATCAGCAAATCGTAGTTCATTTCCATACAATTTATTGGCAATAAAATACTGAGATTAAAAGTGTCCAGCGTTTCTATAGAAAAAGGGATTTCTGAGTCCGAAATAACCGTATCAAACAGGGGAATCAAAACTGACCTTCTATAATATCCCTTTTGTGAATTGAATGACATATTAATCCGATTCGTTTGCTTTTTCGCTATCCTTGGGACTGTTATTTTGAAACCTAGCTCGGTTACTACTTTAGTTACCTCGTCAGATGTTTTTGTGACCTCACTTTTACTGTCCCAACTCTTGACTTGCAGCTGGGTAAGAAGGTCCTTAACATGGCTTGCTGCAGACGTAAGTTCCGGCAAAATACGTCCAGATATGTTATAAGAATGTAAATGGCTACTATCAGGTCGGAGGATGTGACAGCAGTCAATAACGAACTTATTAGTCATATAGTTTTCCAAGTCCAGCCCAAGAAATCAAAGAAAATCCAACACAATGTTTCCAAGCGTTTCCCCTTTAATGATCGGTTCGAAGTTTTCAATGGCTGTCCGAGTAGCATGTTCAGTGTAGGAATAAAAAAATAACGAAATTCAATTCTAATTGAAGCAAAGGGCAATACTCAGTTATGGCTTGTGTGACATATCCGTAGTTTGAAAAAAAAAACAAAAAAACAACAAACAACCACAATGTAGAACTTAGAAAAACTTTGCAGAAGTGTAAGAATTTCTTTAAGAATCTATTTGTTATAACTTTTAATTAATTCATTCTGCGTTGTTTTGCTTACATAAGTAGCATTTGCACCTGAGCTTTCCAAATGTTGTTTTGAAGTGATGTCACCACTGTTTACACGATACCTTAAAAGTTAGCAAAAGTTCCCTTCGTTTGTCAATGGGGCTTTCTCTGTCTATAATTCCCTATCATCTCTATGGCCACGAGAACAATTCTCTGTCAATCCAAGAAAATAATTGATTCAACAATTGGCTTCCTCCTCAGTTCCTCCTCTTGATGTCTGTGTTATTCATTTACAAGGCTTAAAATGCTGGTTTCAGGGTTATTACATAATAGAAGGAAATGTTTGCCTGCGTCAACTGAATTGTGGCGTTACTGATTATTTTCATGAGACATCAAGTCACCGTCTTTTCCAGATAGCTTAGCAAAAATCACGAGGAGCTTCTTTACCAATTTTCACAACTGGTTAGGGTCTTCAGCCCCTCGGACGTTAAACAAACACAATATTTACAGGATAAGTCCCTCATTTTATTCGAGAGTACTAGCCAATGGAAGTCTTCCAAGCGAGTACGATTGAAAATTTCTTTTTGCCCCTGTCCTGCTTCCAGTGCTGAATAGCGTAAGCTGTAGTTAGATGGCAGAATCCATGGATTCTGGGGCAATTGATATTGCGTACGATCATTCTGTTTTTCAATTCTATCGATAGAGCTTCCAATAAATTTTCGCAGAAAGTTTTTAAACTTTGGATGTTTGAGTTAGGCATGGGGCTATACACTTCAATTAATGCTAACGAATCACCCACAAATCCACAGTTCGTCACAGCACAGGAAACACCATCAACACTAAAATTCTCATTATTTCTATCCTCAGTAAGGCATCGATCATCCACGCGCCTAACTTTTGAACGAAAAAAGTTGTGTCTACGGTTGACTGCTGTCTTCGCTTTGGCATGATAACTGGTTAATATCATTCGAAATTTGTATGCTGTTCAAACCCTTCTAGAATCACGACTAACCCTAAGGCGCGTTGGATATATATATATATATATATATATATATATATATATATATATATATATATATATATATATATATATATATATATATAGATATAGATGAGAGAGAGAGAGAGAGAGAGAGAGAGAGAGGAAGAGAGGAAGAGAGGAAGAGAGAAAGATAAAAATATACAGATTCGTTTCTACAAGAAAATAACAGTTAAATACCTTTCGAAAATATGCGCAAGATATCGGGACTTCCCCAAGACCAAGTATGTCTGCTTCGATTGAAAACCGAATCAAAATCGACAGGATTCTCTTTCCAACCCTTAAAAAAAAAAAAAATCGCACTAAATGGATTATAAGAAGCATAGCCCTATACTCCAAATTAATATCTATTTTTCTTTACTACGAGTATGATCACATACACTATACCAACAACTGTTCCTGTAATTACTTATGTACTCCAAACAGTTCCAGGATTTTTAGCCATTTCGTTTTTTTTGCCAATTATAAGTTGCAAAAAAAAAATCAGAATATTTATACGGAGAAAGACTTAATTGATCAATTTACCATCTATTTTTTTTAATGAAGATACAAAAAAAGTATATTTTGAACATAAAAAGGGGGGGGGGTAAAATCTAGGACAATTAATTAGAAGGAAACAACTGATTTGGGTTGCCACTTAACCTATTTTTACCTATGACATTTTTGGGGAAGATAGGTGTCCAAAGGAGTGCAAGTGGCCATGTTAAATAGTTTGGATCTTTCTCGCACGACAAATGATTTATTCATTGATATATCAATATAAGTTATGAATATACGTCTTACTTGCTCTTTGCTCTAGTGAATCAGTTGAACTCATTGCAACCCAAGAACTCCCTCGCCTTGACATTTAAAAATACCCTTTTTTATGGGGTTGGGTTTTTTTTTCATAGAAAATTGTATTTTTTTTCTTTTCATAGAAAATATTAAAAAAAAACGGCAATTTCCCCCCGAGATATTAAGAAATAAATTTTCACCACCCTAAATTTTCATGAATTGGCAGCACTGGTAGCTGATAAACATAATCAATAAGTGCGTATTTACAGGAGACATTCTAAGTTGGCAGAAATATTAGGGATTTCTGTCATGCATAGGCTATATGCCGCACACCCAAATCCTGATATTAAATAATCTATGATGGATCTAGGGTTTATGAAACCTGAAGGAGAAACTCTGATTAAGATGAATACCTAGGAGCCGGACATACCAATCACTGGGTCTATTAGGAAAACTCCTTGAAAGAATAATTTCTGATAGATGAGGGCAGCCCCCAGATACTTGTGAGAAAATCAGGAAGCACAACTTAGCATTATTTAGGGCTGGACATTTAGCGTTCAACCAAAGAATTATTCTCTCATCTCAAAAAAAAAAAAAAAACAATAATAAAAAAATTCTGATACGAATCGCAGGCCCTACTCTGACAGCAGTGTCCGTATATGTGTCCACACACGGAAATACGGAAATTATTCCGTGTATGTGTGGGAGCATCCCCTTCCTCATCCCTTTTTACGCTTAAGTCTTAAAACTTCTTTAAAACAATTGATATTCAACGGCTCTTGTGTTTCAGGAGTCGTTCTAAGGGAATTGGGACAAAAAGTCAAACTTTAGCGATAAAATATAACAGAGAATCGAGTACATCACCAGATACAGACTAGTCCAGAGCCCAGAAAGAGCAGTGGCCCCAAAATATACATTAGAATGGTCAACACTTAAGTTAGTATGCATTCTTATCAGTAGTGGCACCAACTGTGGTGGGCTGGAGGGACAGCATTTACCTCCTACTGAATTTTCTTTCCTTAGCCTTTAAAACTTCTAAAAAACATTTTTCTGATATTTTCATAGAAAAATATCCCACTTTCGCACATTTCCATGAAAAAATCAAATAAAAAAAAAATTGAAACCCATAAATATCAACCCCCCCCCCCAGAAAAAATTTCTTGAATGGGGGCCACTTTTCATTAGGCTATTTAGAAAGTCGGGCACGCAAGAATGACACGTCTTTTTTTTAAAGTAAAGATGCCTAAAATAGGTTTTCTTATAGTTTATGATTCCCAAATGTTTTCTAACTTCTTTTTGTCCAAAATATAAAATAGGAAGTTCAAATACTCTAGGCTTAGGGGACGGTTCGCCTTCTGGGGATAGGCAAAGCTTCAAAATATCCATAGAAAGCAATCTTTTTCATTTTGGCTAAAATGTTTTTCCTAAAATTAGAACAAAAATGTCTTTTGACATTAGAAAAACAGAGAATGCATAAATTGCTTTTGATTTTTTTTTAAACCCCAACCATAAATCAAATTGGTCCTTCTAGTGTGCCATTGGCTTCTAAATAGCCTAGTGAGAATAAAGGCCACTCAGGTCATTCTAGCATCTATTTTGGAACTAGAGTTCATGCTTCCCAGATATTTTACAATTCCTTTTAGCCTAACATACAAAATATGAAGAAGAAATGATGGGTTATAGAATGGTCTGCCTGCTAGGACACAAAGTTTCAAAATCCCCTAAATAACAATCTTTTCAATTTCGGCTGAAATTCGTTTCTAAATGTAGAAAAAACCTTTTTGACACTGATTCAAAATATGTTCTAGCGATCAGGCCTAATGATCGTATCTGACATTTTGATACTCTTGAGGCAACGGCCAAAATTAATTGCTAAGCTGTTTTCAAAGGGAGGATCAGCAGGATAATGCAGATTAGGAGGATTGAAGTATAATCAACATACATTGCTCTACTGATGCTCCCTAAAACGCAACTTAGGAAATGGTTTTTGACAGTTATTCCAGAATTGTGGTAATTATTTCAGAATTATGGCAATAATTACATAATCATGGCAATTATTCAAGAATTATGGCAATTATTATAGAATTATGCTAATTATTCAAGAATTATAGTAATCCCTTTTACCTTCAGCTGTAAAAGTGATGATGTATGCTTTATCAAGTTTGGGTTTACTGGTCAAAACAAATTTTACAGAAGAATAATTTGCCTGGAAATCCCTTTTTAAACCTAACAAAACATTCTTATTTGAAATTACGGTCAAAAGAGAAATTTTTTTCATAGTTTAAATAAGCATAAAGTAAAAATTTGTGCATATTTAACGGAATTTTAAAACTAAGCCCCTAAAGACAAATCCTCCCCTAAGCCTTAAGCGTTCAAACCTAAAAACATTTCTATTTTTACAAAATTTTATATTTTAGACATAAAATATTGAAAAACACATGAGGAGCTTAAATTTTCAGAAATAGAAGTTTTTTATACATCCTGTAAGTAGATAATAAACACACGAGCTTGTTAGTAAAATCTATCCCCTGAAGCCCTTTGGTCCTATGTTATCCCCAGAATCTTGATTTGTCAGCGTCTTTCCACAACTCATTTTATTTTTGAATTCCATTTGCTAGTTTCAGGAGTTTTCTTTAATCCAAAAACTAAAAAAAAGGAAAGAAAAAGAAACTCTGACGCTTGAAAAATTACAGATGGATCTTCATAAAAGCCACCAATTACCGCAATATGGCCAGTTCTGGAGACATTAGCCCACAAGACTCATCCATCTCCTCCCTAGATTTTATAAATACCTTTTTGGGTATTTTCATTGAAAAATATCTTTTTTGGGGAATTTTCAGAAAGAGAATAAACAACAAAACAAAATCATCCCCTCCCCAGATTTTAAAAATACACAAAAAAGACAAGATAGCTTAGATACCTTAAAAATTGCAGAAGGATCTTCATAAAAGCCACCAATTACAGCAACATGGCCAGTTCTGGATTCTGTTGGAACCTGAGTTCTCGAGCGACCCCAAACACCTCTAGTAGTTCCAATATTACTAAAAAAAATATAAATATTTAGTTTAGCTTCAAATGAGCAAAATTAGACACCAATTAGAAAAGAACGGATTTGTTTAGAATTGCGAAAGAAACAGATTGTGGAAAGACCAGATTATACACGGATTTGTTTAGTACTACCACATTATTCTGAGACTGTCTACCTGAGGATGTACTTGTATCATTGCCACTAGTTGGTCTCTTTAAACAAGTTCTAAGCAGATGTCTAAGATCCAGGGATTAGAATAGGTAACGGACTAGAAGTATATCAGTAAATTTGATATGCTTGAAACCACAAATATGTTGCAGAAAAGTAAAACAATAACAGAATTATGAGCAAATGAGCAGATGTACCTTTTCTTATGCTTTACTCCTAAAATAATGGATTAGATTTGGTGAGCTTATAGTACCTGTTTTTTGGAGTTCCTCAGGGATTTCCTTTAGGACGTCTTTTATTTGCTGTCTATATTTGTGACTTACATCTATCACGTAGGGCTATTCAAACAACATATGACTCAAAGTAGTTGACACATGATTGATGCGGTAATGAGGATGAAACATTTTAAGTTAAATTATAATAAAGCTATTTGGCAGTTTCTTCAAGATCCTCACATTATTTTAAGTAGCTTGAAGACCTTGATTATGCTAACTTTTCTATAAAACACAAAATTTCAGTAAATTACCTGGATATTACTTTGGATAAGACTTTGAAGTTCACTAAACATATAAGTTGAATATATTCAAAAATTGGAAGGGTTTCCCATAGGCATTTTAAGCAAACCGAAACATTTTTTTTTAAGTAAAATTTTGTCGTTTATATATTTTTGCTCCTCACTTCATTTATTGTTACATTTATTTATCATTTAAACCTTCTCGTGCTTCGAAGAAGTCACCACATGTATAGTAAACTTCTTCATCCTGTGAAATATAATAAGCCTTCGTGCCAACTGTGCCTTCGTCTGGACATCCTCAGTGATCTCTATTATTCGCTGCTTACATTAATGACTTAGACCTATCACTTAAAGATTTAAAATAAAATAATAATTTCTAGTAATATTTGTAACTTCAATCAGTCTCTTTTGCTATTTAAGATGAAAAATTTTTTTATCATTAAAGCAAGAATAAATAATAAGTTGTTATATGTAACTCAAAGTAGTTGATACATGCTTGATACATATATGAGGGTTTTCCCTTTTAAGATAAATCAAAATAAACTACTACCTTAAATTACCTTAAATCGTATGTGCAGCGAGATAAGGTGGTGATGAGCCTCCTGTGGAACATCTTGCTGAGGGTGTGACATGACTAAGGTTTGGCATCCCAGGTTAGCCTGAACTCTGCATTGGCCCAGTCCTGGTCAACTCCTTTCTTGATTGCATCTATGGTTTGGGACTGGATGGTGGCTTCGGAGAGGCTGTTCCACTAAGGGACGGCGCGTAGAGAAAAGAATTGCCAGCGCTCACGTCGAAGGTAATAGGGGACTTGCAGCTTCTTTGTGACCTCTTGTTGTACTGTTGTACTTGCAAGAGATGAGGAAAAAACTTGACTTGAGAGGTTGTTTTCAAGCAGTTTGCGAGTAGTGATTGCATCTCCTCTCATTCTTAGATATACCAGGGGGGGAGTTTGAGGGATACAAGGCATTCCTCATACGCCTTGTCTTGCAAAGCTGGTATGAGCTTTGTTGCTCGCCTTTGGACACTCTCAAGTGCTTTAAGGTCCATTTTATAACCGGGAGATACTAGGGTCATTCCAAATTCCAGGTGTGGACGTACAATAGCTTTGTACAGCTTCTTGACCACACACGGTTGCCTGGTGGTAAACGTTCGTTTCATGAGCCCTAGGGCTCGGTTTGCTTTAGCAGCTTGAGCTTGTGTGTAGCTGTGGAATTTGAGTTCATCATCAACAATAACCCCCAGGTCCTTCTCCTCACTTACAGCTTTAAGTAGGTAATCTCCAATACAGTAAAATTGTCTAGGATTGTTGTGTCCAACATGCAGGACTCTGCATTTTGACAAGTTGAACTGTAAACCCCACTCGGATGACTATCTAGATAGTTGATCTAAGTCTTCCTGCATTGTTGAGTGATTGGGGCTAATTTTCGCCTGTCCTAAGAGCTTGCAATCATCAGCATATAGTGTCCGTGGGTTCTTAGGTTTGTTGTACAGTCCTTAATATATATGCTGAACAATGTGGGCCCCCTTAGATTGTGCCCTGTGGGTCTCCACTAATAATAGGAATACCATCTGAATAAACAGTTTTACTGGTGGTGTCATAGACAACTACCCTCTGAGTTCTTCCAGAAAAAAAGGCTTAAATCATGGCACCTATATCCTTATGCACCCTGTATGCTTCCAGATTCAGGAGAAGTTGATGCTGTACTTTATTATAAGCTTTTGATTGTATCAAGCAATATAAAATCCACCAGAAGGCCATCATCCAAGAGTCTGGTCACAAAGTCATAAGTTTCAATGAGAATTGTGTCAATTGAGCGACCTTTACGGAAACCATGCTGACTTTTTGAAAGTGACTGATTTCTTTCTAGGTGAGAGACCAGTGCGTCATTTATGATGCTCTCAAAGACCTTGGTCCTTTCTCCCTTTTTTGAAGATGGGCTTGATGTTGGCCTGCTTCCAGTCACTTGGGAGCACTTTGGAAATGAGTGACATCCCAAGAATTACTGCTAGTGGCTCAGTAATTTGTTCAACAGCTTCTTTTAATAGTCTGGATTGTGGATTATCTGGCCAGGCAGCTTTATTTGCATCCAGTCTTTTAAGCCTTTTCAGAACGTTCTCTACACTTATAGTTGTCATATACATTGGTTCTCCAATTGGTTGCTCTGGTAAAGTGGGTGGAGGGTTTGTTATGGGCTGAGTGGAGAAATTTGTACCAAAGCTAGAGTTGAGCAAATCTACTTTTTCTTTAGCTTCTGAGGTCCTTGTGTCATCCTCTTTCATGAGGTCTGGGATATCACATCTAGAGGGATTAGCTGCTGAGACACGGCGCCAGAAACCCTTTGGATTCTGCTTTGCTTCAGCTGCAATTGCCTCCTCGTGGTTTTTTACAATCTTCCGAGTCAAATTTCTTAGCCTGTTTCTACATTTCTTGAACATGTCATAGTGGTAATCACATCTGCACTTTACATATTTGGCCCATGCTCTTTTCTTTTACCTTCTAGCCCTTTGACTTCTTTGGGTAGGAAGGGGAGTGTTTTTGGCAGGAGTGACCATTATACCTGGGTATGTTTGTTTTCTGCAGCTAAGACCACTGTTTTAAATGCCTCCCAGCTTTTTTTCTATATTACCACCATCAACCACATTTCTCCCATTTTATCTTCGACAGGTCCTGCTGTATCAACTCCTAATCTGTAAAGGATTTTGTAACTTTATTTTGCTTCTTGGCGTTCACGTGTATCTCAATCAAGATAGAAATATGGTCACTGCTTCCAATTGCAGGGAGATAGGAAGTAGAAATAATTCGTTCAGGGTCATTTGTGACAACTAAGTTTAGTAAGGATGGTTGTTGCTGGCCCCTGAATCGTGTTGGTTGGTCAATAATCTGTGTACTTGGGTAGTTTTCTAGAGATTTTTGAATTATCATAAGCAGTTTGGAAACAATGACTATAGTGGCTCTTCTATTAAGCACAAATCTTTAGTAAATTGTCTGGAAAATACTTTGAATAAGACTTTAACTGTCACTGAAAATGTGAATTGCTTTTCTTCACAATTGTAGGAATTATAGGTATTTAAAACAATTTTGCAAGTTAAATTTCCCCTTAAAATAATTTTGTTTCTTCACCATCACATGATTTATTGTTAAATTTATTTTTCACTTAAACCTTCCCATTTTAGAAGAAGTCACTATATATGTTACCATATGTATAGTAGATTTCTGCAAAACATGACAAGGTTCAAATCAAGGACTGTTGAAAACAAAATATTAGCATATGGACTAATAGATCAAGAATTCTGAAAATTTAAGAGATATGATGTCGTTTTGTTTTATTAGGTACTTTTCTGCTTAGTATTCCTATTCAGCACATCTGTGCTCCAAAGTATTTCATTCCTTTGTTTGAGAGGATACACAAGCTAATTAGAAATCATACAAGGAGGTCAACTCTATTGAGCAAGCCCATTGAAAGGTTGACAAGATATTTTTTAATCACTTATATAAGTGACTGGCTGACTCATAAACAGCTGAAACTAAATTTGAAAATTTCGGTTTATTTTTTATATATCTGAAAATAGAACAAAATTGTTCACTAAGGGAATCTGCTAGTGCTTGCAGATTACTGATCTTACATCCACTGTGTACCAGCTGCATACATAATGTCTACCAGTCTTTTTTTTCTGAGGCATGATTCCAATTTTTTTTTCAATCTGGTTTAGCTGAAACAGGTATTGTCTCCTTGTACTGCTCAGCACACTTTTTAGAGATATTCCTGCCCTGGTTGGGCACCTCTTGCAATAATATGAATTGCAGAATTTTTCAATTTAATTGTTTAATTTAGACCCCAGCACCTATAATAAAATCATAAATAAGCACAAGCTAATATAATAAACAATGTTAGGTGCATGGTGTATATTCTGTGAATACAACCTCCAAAATTTTATTTCTCTATTTGTAGTCTTTTCTAATTCGTTTCAGAGGCAACGCTGTAGCGTTGCCTATAGTAAAGGCCATATGGCTCCAATATTTATTTTTTTTTTTCCAGAGGCACTTCATATGGAAGGGGTCGTCGTAGAAGCTTCAAACGGGGCTCATTCGATTGGAAATCAAGAGTTCTAGTGCCCTTTTTAATTTTCGAAAGTAATTGGAGGGCAACCAGCACCCCCCCGCCCATCATTCCCCGAAATACATCCAATAAAAATTTTGAGGTAGACATTTTATTAAATGTAGTTTTGAGCTCTGGAAAGTAGCAACTTGAAGATGACAACTCTCCCGTAGACCTCAGGTTAATGGTTTTAAGTTCTGCCTTTGAGGCAGATAAGGTTTTGTCCAGACAACATTGTCGTAGAAACTTCAGAAAGGGCTCATTCAATTAGAAATTTAAATGGCTAGTTCCCTTTTTAATAGTCGAAAGTGATTCTACGGCAACTGACACCCCTTCCACGCCCACTATTTCCCCAAACACATCCAATCAAAATTTTGGTTTAGCCAATTTGTTCAACTTAATTAAAAGTTTTGGAAATTATGTGTTTAAGCAGGACACTCCCGCCACAGTCTTCATGGGCAAGGGTTATAAGTTGTGCCCTGGGGGCATTTATGGTTCTTATGGAAGGAATGTTCGTATAAACTTCTGAGAGGGCTCATTTGATTGGAAATTGAAAGTTCTAGTTCACTTTTTAAGCGTCAAAAGATATTGGAGGGTAACAAGCTCCCCCCCAACCCTTTTTTCCCAAATGCATCCAATAAAAATTTTAAGATAGCTATTTTGTTAAAAATAGTTCAAAGATCATATAACAAAAATTACGGTGTTGACACAACCCACCAGGGCCCGGGGGCAGGCATTGTAAGTTAAGCCCTGGGGACATATATGGGTCTTATGGAAGGGATGCTCGTATTAACTTCGAAGAGGGGTCCTTTGATTGGAAACTGAAAGTGCTAGTTCTCTTTTTAAGAGTCAAAAGAGATTGGATGGGCATCTACCCCCCCCCTCCACGCCCTTTTTTCCTCAAACCCATCCGATAAGAACTTTGAGATAGCTTTTTTAGAAATAGTTCACAGACCATATAACGAAAACACAGGGGCCAACACAGCCCCCCAGGGCCCAAGGGCAGGTGTTGTAAGTTATGCCCTTGGGGAATATATGGTTCTTATTGAAGGGATGCTCATAAAAACTTCAGAGACGGCGCATTTGATTGGAAATTGAAAGTTCTAGTTAAATTTTTTCGAGCCAAAAAAGATTGGAGGGCAACTATCTCCCCCACGCCCATTTTCCCCTAAATGCATCCAATAAACATTTTGAGAGAGGTATTAAGTTAAAAATTTCTAAAAAGTCAGATAACAAAACTCAGGTGTTAACGCACAGCCCTAGGCCCTTGGGGTAGGAGTTGCAAATAATAACCTGCGCCGTACATTGTTCGTATGAGATGGATGCTCGTATAACCTTCACAAAGGGTTCGTTTGTTTGGATATTTAAAATTTGAGCTCATTTTTTAATTGTCAAAATAGATCCGAGGGCAGCTATCCCCCAACACATATGATGAAAATTTTGAGATATACATATTGTTAAAAATAGTTCAAAGGTCAGGTGAGAAATAATCCGGTGTCAATAGAAACCCCCACGGGCCCAGGAGATGGCTTTCTAAGCTATTCCCTAAGGTCATATATGGCTCTTTTGAAAGGGATGCTCGTATAAACTTCATAGAGGGCTCATTTGATTGGAAATTGAAAGTTCTAGTTCACTTTTTAAGAGTCAAGAGAGTTAAACTAGCCCCCCAAGCCCTTTTTTCCCCAAACCCGTCCCTTACAAATTTTGAGAAAACCAGTGTTTTGGACATTGTTCAAAAATTAGATAACATAAACACCCCCCAGAGCCCGGGGGATAGGCGTTGTAAGTGTTGTCCTGGGGGCGTTTATGGTTCTTATGAAAGGGATGCTCGTATCCCTTCATATCCCTTCGTATCAGAGGGGGCTCATTTGATTGGAAATTGAAATTTCTAGTTCAATTTTTAAGAGTCAAAAGATATCCGAGGGCAACTAGCCCCCACCCCCATACACTCTTTTCTCCCCAAGCCCATCTGATAAAATTTTTATAATAGCCATTTCATTGAAAATAGTTCAAAGGTCAGATAAGAAAAATTCCTGAGTCAACGGAACCCGCCAAGGCCCGGAGGCAGGCGTTATGATTAATGCTCTAGGAGCATACATAGTTCTTATGGAAGGGATGCTCGTATAAACTTTAGAGAGGGCTCATTTGATTTGAAATCGAAAGTTTTTGTTCACTTTTTAAGAGTCAAAAGAGATCAGAAGGCAACTAGCAACCCCCCCCCCCTCTTCCACGCCCTAAATACATCAGATAAAAATATTGAGATAGACATTTTGTTAAAAATAGTTCGAAGTTCTGATAATAAAAACTCCGGTGTCGACACGGTCCCCCAGGGCCTGGGGGTAGGCGTTGTAAGTTATGCCCTGTGGGCATATATGGTTGTTATGGAGGGGATGCTTGTATAAAATTCCTAGAGGGCTCATTTGATTGGACATTGAAAGCTGTAATTCACTTTTTAAGAGTCAAAAGTGATTGGAAGGCTGCTAGCCTCACCCTACACTCCATTTATTTTTTTCCCAGGGGCACTGCAAATAGAAGGGGTCGTCGTATAAACTTCAAAGGGGGCTCATTCGATTGGAAATCGAGAGTACTAGTGCCCTTTTTAAGAGTCAAAAGTGATCAGAGGGCAAATGGCCCCCCAAGCCCCTTTTCCCCAAATACATCTAATAAAAAAATTGAGGTAGCCATTTTGTAAAAATAGTCGAAAGATCATATAACAAAAACACCTTTACGCATGGTCATTTCGTTAGAAATAGTTCAAAGATCAGATAAGAAAACTCCTGTGTCAACACAACCCCCCCCCAGGGCCGGGGAAGAAGTTGTAAGTATTGCTCTGGGGGCCTATATAGTTCTTATGGAAAGTATGCTTGTATAGATTTATTAGAGGGTTCATTTGAATGGAAATTAAAAGTTGTAATTCATTTTCTCAGAGTGAAAAAGATCAGAGGGCAACTATCCCCTCCCGTCCTAAACGCCTTTGGGCGTATCGTATGGATAAACCCATCCGATAAAAATTTCAGGTGACAATTTTGTTAAAAATAGTTCAACCATCAGATATTAAAACTCCAGGGTCGACACACCCCCCAAGGGGCCCATGGATAGGCGTTGTAATGTATACTCTGGAGATATATATATGGTTCTTATATCAGGGATACTCGTATAAACCTCAGAGAGGGCTCATTTGATTGAAAATAGAAAGTTCTAGTTCAATTTTAAAGAGTCAAAAGAGACCGAAGCTTGATCTAGTCCCCCCACGCCCTTTTTCCCCAAACCCATCCGATAAAATGTTGATAATTTGATGAATATTTGATTATTTTTTTTAAGTTTGATTTTGAAATAAGGAATTTTTAAAAACTTGAAATTTTTTGCAATCAAAACGACCAAAAATTAATTTAAAAAACTTTCCGAAAAATTTTTTTTTCAGAGAAAAGTAAAGGCCATTTTAAACTTAAGCTCAGCAGATACAAATACCTTTTAAAATTCAAACTCAAAATGACCAGAAATTACTATTAAAGAATAAATGAAACCCAAAACGAACAGAAATTAAATAAACAATCATAGCAAAAACATACAACAAGTAATAATATAAATGAATAAATAGATCTTGAAGCGAGTAATGCTTAGATTGAATATGAATATCAAGCTGAAAATGAAAAAAAATATTTTACTACTGAACTATAAATGAAACTTAAAACGAACAGAAATTAAATAAACAATCAATGCAAACAAGTAATAATATAAATGTACAAATAGATCTTAAAGCGAGTAATGCTAAGATAGAATATGAAAATTAAGCTTAAAACGAACAGAAATTAAATAAACAATCAATGCAAACAAACACACAATAGATATTAATGTAAATTAATAAATAAATCTTAAAACGAAACTTAAATTGAATATGCAAATCAAGCTTGAAACGAAGAAAAATCACCACAGACAAGAGTTTGGGTATGACCTCCTTCTCTCACTGTAAAAGTCTAAAACCTACTGCGTCATTGGCGCTTTACTGAAAACCGTTTACTGAAACTTTACTGAAAAATGTTTTCTTTTGTGCTTAATATTGAAAATAAACATTAAAATTACAATAAAATTTTGAACTGATGAGCTTTCAGCAATTAATATCATTATACATAAAATTTTCAGTTTAATTTATTGGCTCTTTTTATACTTTCTAAAGACGGATATATTGTCCCTAGACGCAAGTGTTTAGAGACGGCCTCCTTTCCTAATAGTGAATAAAAACGAAGATCCTGCTGCGTCATTGGAGCGTAAAAAAAAAAAAATTATGTTAAAAAAAATTTGGTTTACTCTTCTTAAATCATTTAGAATAAAAATGAACATGAATCGAAATAAATTCTTGAACTGATGGATCTTTCAAAAATTAATATCATTATTCATCAAATATTCAATTTGACGTTGTTTATACTTTCCAATACTGTTCAAGACACATATAGTTTTCAGTAAAGTGCCAATGACGCAGTAGGTTTTAGACTTTTACAGTGAGAGAAGGAGGTCATACCCAAACTCTTGTTTGTGGTGATTTTTGTTCGTTTCAAGCTTGATTTGCATATTCAATTTAATTTTCACTTGTTTTAAGATTTATTTATTAATTTACATTAATATCTATTGTATGTTTGTTTGCATTGATTGTTTATTTAATTTCTGTTCGTTTTAAGTTTCATTTATGATTCTATAGGAAAATATTTTTTTTTTCGTTTTAAGCTTGATATTCATATTCAATCTAAGCATTACTCGCTTTGAGATCTATTTATTCATTTATATTATTATTTTTTGTATGTTCTTGCTATGATTGCTTATTTAATTTCTGTTCGTTTTGGGTTTCATTTATTCATTAATAGTAATTTCTGGTCGTTTTGAGTTTGAGTTTTAAAAGGTATTTGTATCTGCTGGGCTTAAGTTTAAAATGGCCTTTACTTTTCTTTGAAAAACTTATTTTTCGGAAAGTTTTTTTAAATTAATTTCATAAAGGGAGTGTTTTTGGCTTGCAGATCTACTTTTTGGATGAGTGTCAATCTGTAACATCAAGCAATAATCTTTATATGAAACACCATTAATCTTCTAAAGTCATTGGGCCTGTATATAAGAATGACCTTCAATCGCATTGTCCAACAAATAAGGTATTATCCTGTTTTGCCCCACTGCATCCCATTCTTGAAGTTAAGGCTCAGACGACCAATCTTTGTCCACAACTCCCTTGAAGGCCTCCACACTAGGGGCTGAGACTGCTTCTTCACTTAGGGAGTTCCAGAGCCCTACAGCTCCATTTGGGAAGAAGTAGTTCTGTTGTCTGGTGTTGGCTCATTTGCAGTACAACTTCATGGTGTGTCCTCTAGTTCTTGTTGATTGTCAGATTCAAGCATAGTGTGTTGCAAGGACTGAGTGTGCAGCATTTTGTACACCATAATGACATCCCCACGCTTCTGTTGGCAGGAGAGGGTAGGAATCTGTAACTACTCCAGGCGGTATGGGTAGTCCAGGCTTTTACAACCCTCTTATTGGAGCTGCTTATGGACCTCCAATGGAGCTGCTTCCATTGGACACTCTATTTTTTTTTGTGGTCTCTATTTAATGGGGTTACCACACACATACCAAATTCCAATTTTGGTCAGACAAGTTCTTTATATAGCTTTGACATCTGCTTTGGTGACCTACTGCAGAATACTTCTTTACAATTTCCAGGGTCTGGAGCGTTTTAGAGGCAACTGACTCAGCAAGTTGGTCAAGCTTCAATTCTTCATCCACAAGCATACCTAGGTCTCTTTCAGTGTGGGAGGAATCAATCACCTGCTCAACACCATCTATTCCACACATGTGATACTGACTCCTCACATACTTTCTGCCAAAATGAATTGTCCTGCATTTCTTAATGTTGAATTCTAGCCTCCAGAGTTTTGCCCAATCTGAGTTTTTCTAGGTCAGCTTTTAACAAGGCTTGCTCTTCGGCTGTTTTTTCAGGACTGATGATTTTCGAATCATCCGCATACAGGTTCATTTATTTTTGACAGATTGTGGGGCGTTGTTGATATAGATGTTAAAATAATGTTGGACCAAGGATTGTTCCCTGTGGGACTCCACCTTCCACTTCAGTAGTATCTGAGTAAAATGCCTGGCTGTTTTCTCTATGCACCTTTATGATCTGCCTTCTATCTTTCAGGAATACCATCATTCACTCAACAACTTCCTGGCTTACCCCAATTGCAATAATTGCAATTAAGTTTTGCTGAAGTTTGCAATGACACACTTCTGTCAAAATCTAAGAGAATGAGATCTACTGGGATTCCTTTATCTAGGAGCTTGGAGGTAAAATTGTACACATCTATCAGGGTTGTATCAATAGACTGTCCTGATCTAAATCCATGCTGACTCTGCATAATAAAATTGTTGGAGGTGAGTTGTCTGACAATGGCAGTGTTTACTATTCCTTCCAGAATTTTACCAACAACACATATAATGCCAATAGGGCAGTAATTTGTTGGGTCTAATCGACTGCCACTTTTATGGATAGAGGTGACATTAGCATTCCGCCAGTCCTGAGGCACTATCTTTGTATGCAAGGACTTTTGAGAAAGTGCTGAAAGAGGCAAGGCCAATTCTGCATGAGCTTCCTTTAATATCTGAGGGTGTATTCTGTCAGGCCCTACAGATTTGTTCTAGTTCAGGTTTTCAGTCCAGCCTTAACATCATCTTTACTGACAGTAATTGCTAACATAGGTTATCAACTGTATGCTTAGGTTGATTGGGAAGTGGATCTTTATCTGGGGTAGAGAAGACTTTTTGGAACTGATTGTTCAGTGTCTAAGCTATGTCCTTAGGGTTCGTAACAGAACAGAAAGCTCAGTAACTGAGTGTCTTTTGGGTTTTTGTAGGGAAACATACCTCCAAAATTTCTTGGGATTTGATTTGGAAGCATCTGCAATTGCTTCTTCATATTCTCTTGTAAGTTTTCTTGAAAGCTGTCAAGCCTTATTACAGAGTTGCTTAAATTTATCATAATTCGCCTGTGTTGGCATATCTTTATATTTCTTCCACTGCTTTTTTTGGATTGCCTGTTTAATATCACGGATGAAAAAAGGAAGAGTTCTTGGTTTATGGATCCACATAATTGTAGTATACTTGTCATAAGATGATACAAGAATCTCTTTCACTTTACTCCATGATTCAGGAGCATCTACATTCTCAATGAATAACCAATCTTGTCTCGATTATTCTTGCCTAGCTTGGTTGTAATTTGTATACACATGTCTTACATACTGATTTTTCTTAGTGAACAACAAAAGCCTGCAAGCAATTGCAATATGATCATTAGCTCCAAATGGCAGTTCAGGCTTGATACTAACAATTATATCTGGGTCTCTTACTGTACAAGGTTAGAAACCTTGTACCTAGTTGGAAAATTAACTGCCAGGTAAAATGAGTAATTTTGTAGGCATGCAAGAAATGGGTTAATATGACAAGCTTTTTTCTCTAAAGCAAACCCTTTGTCCATTGCACCTGGGGTAGATTAAAGTCTCCTGTTATGATTATATTTTCATTAGAAATTCTTATAGTCTGTTAAACAGAGCTGGTAAGTGCTTTTATTAATTGCACTTGTCAGGGGGCAAAAGAGTTCCAATACAGACATCCTATTACAAGTCTGGCTATCATGCAGCTTAATTGTTAACCAAATATGTTCTACCCAGGTTTCATACTCACTACTTATATCAAAGGTGCCTACCTGAAGGGATGTTCTTGCATAAATGCAACCTCTCTACCTTCCTGTTTTGCAAAGTTTGTGAAAAGTTTGGAAAAAAAATTGAATCTCTGTCAGAGGATTTGATGTCTGCTTGGGCTTAGACTATAATCACATTTTGTTAGTTCCTTTCAAATTCAGCTATAAACAACAACTCAACTCACTGCAGCACCAAGCCACCTGAGGCTAACACAGCTATGCACACTCCTCCTCTATCCCAACCTTATTCAAAGCCTCCTTCTTTACACCCTCCCAAGAGGTCCCAATATCCTTTAAATCATTCTTTATGACGGCCCCCTATCCCAGCAAAGGACAACCTGCTTTCTGTTTAGCTAAAATTGCAACTATAACTTGTAAATTCAGCTATAACCTGTATATAAATGACTTCGAAATAATTATCTTTTTGAATATAGTCTAAACCTGCAACTTATGGCAATAAAGTCATTGGCACCAAAAACTGGAAAAGGCGTTATAGGACTACTCATAACTGATTTGTTCTAGCAATGAAAACACTTGGTAATCCTTGTGTCTTGTTAGGAAACAAACTGTCCAATATGAAGAATGATTTTTTAGACACTTAAGGAAACAATTAATTGTGTCATTACTAGAAAGACAGTAATCAGCTTCCATTGAAATAATGGGAGGCTAAAATCCCTAACAAGAACCCCATTCTCACCTGACTTGGTGTTTGCTGCTATTTAATTAATTAAAGAAATGAGAGAATTTTCTGAGATGGGAGAACTAGGGATTCTATATGGTGAATTTTTACTAAATCATATTATTGACTTAGGAATAAAGTGAGTATACCACTTGATGCATTTTTTTATGCTCTTTCCAAATATAATAATCATTTTTGTTGGAAATAAATTTTACCACCACCCCTATATATCAATTTGGGGTATATATTTACACATTAGGAGGGTGGGGGTAAAGTTTAAATTTACCTCCCATTTAGATCAGAAATAAAATTTGCCCCCACCCCACCTAATGTGCAAATATATACCCTGAATTGGTATATATAAGGGTGGGGGTAAAATTCATTTCCGACGAAAATGATTCGGCCTATTATACTTGGAAAGAGCATAAAAAAGGCATCAACTGGTATATTCACTTTATTTGTAAGTCAATAATATGATTTAGTAAAAATTTACCTTCTATATAGGCTATCTAATAGAAAAGTACCAGTCATGGTATCAACACTGATTTAATTTGTGGGTAGCCTATTAAGTTAAGACAAAAGGGACATATGGCAAAATACATGGGGAAATGTATAAATTGGGCTTTATATTTGCACATTAGGGAGGTTGGCAGTAAAGCAAAGTTAAGCACTTTTAGGAATGATGTAAGTATTTTAAGACTTTTCAAAGTTCTTTCCAAATAAAATAATCATTTTTGTTGGAAATGAATTTTACCCCCACCTCTATATACCAATTCAGGGTATATATTTACACATTAGGAGGGTGGGGGTAAATTTTAAATTTACCTCCCATTTACATCAGAAATAAAATTTTCCCCCACCACACCTAATGTGTAAATATATACTCATGGGTGTAGGCAGCATATTGTCTAGGGGGGGGCAGTCAATAGTGTGATGGAGGGTCTTTTATCAACTGCTTTTCCAACCATCTGCTTTTCCAGCCATATCTAATGTAAATTTGAAGGTCTTGGGGGGCAGCTGCCCCCTCCCCCTCTCTACACCCATGTATATACCCTGAATTGATATTTATAGGGGTGGGGGTAAAAATCCTTTCTGACAAAAAGGATTATTATATTTGGAAAGAGCATAAAAAAGCCATTGGGTGGTATATTCACTTTATTTGTAAATCAATAATATGATTTGGTAAAAATTTATCTTCTATATATCTAATAGAAAAGTACCAGTCATGGTATCAACACTGATTTAATTTGTGGGTAGCCTATTAAGTTATAAACAAAAGGGACATATGGCAAAATACATGGGGAAATGTAAAATTTGGGGTTTGTATTTGCACATTAGGGAGGTTGGCGGTAAAGCAAAGTTAAGCACTTTTAGGAATGATGTAAGTAGCCTATTTTAGGACTTTTCAAAGTTCTTTTCAGGATTGTACAGGGCTATGTCTAGTGTTTCCTTCTTGACAACTGCAACTGTACAGTATAACATACTTAAGATTTCATCAAGATTATTTTTCAGTATACCTAAACATTAGATGAAGGATTACGAGAAAGCTGAAAAACTTACTGTAAATGAAGGGTATTTGCCTTCCAGAATGTATCAAACCTCAAACCATCTGCAATGATTAGTACTAGCCTTTTAGCTTCTCCTGTCTTCTTCCAAGAGTGAGAACTGACATTCTGAACAACTGGCGAGGTAAAATGGATATCAAAAGAAACAGCAAGAAATAAAATATGAATTATTAGGGATATTATGATAAGCATGTTATTTGATATTTAAATATTTGGCTCTCTAGTGTCATCTATAAACAATATTAATCATTATCTTTTGTCATATTTTACTCTTCTAAGTAGTTCCAAATTAAAGGTAAAATACTCTAATGGGTCCCAAGTATTTACCAGCACATGACATTTGGTGTATATTAAGATATACAAATAATTCTATTTATGATAGTCATAGATTAACACATGCTTTAAAACTTTTGTTTAGTTTAGTCAAGAAGTGCATGTTGAAAATGGCGGATTAAAATAAATTCTGGTTAAATAACACGTCACTATGGCATGTTGAGAAGGGTATTGAATATATAGCTGAATAAAACTAGTGTTTGCATCCAGAAAAATTTTAGCAGCTCAGTAAGAATCTTTTATTTTATGTAATTGGATGTTTCTTTGGCAAGGTCATTAGGCTGTGTCTATTGTTTTCATTGGTTTTAAATCTATAAATAGATTGTCATAGTGTAAGTCTGATAAATTTTTGTTAATAAAAATTAAATTATGAGTTGAATAGCCTTGTCACAGCCTAAGCTAATTTCAGGTAGCCTAGCTAGCCATATGTAGGCTATGCTTGGTCTATGCTAGGCCTATAATACATTAGACATCTTTACAATAAGCCTGTGTTAGGGGACCTCTTGTAACAGCTTAAGTTGGCTAGCACTAGGTGAAAGTGGCTCTTTTTAAGGAAATGCTAGTTGTGTTTTCAGGCTCCAGGTTTGAAGTGTGTTTTCAGCAGCCATGACAAAAATCATGGTAAATATTTACCAAGTCATATTATTGAGTTATGACTAAAGTGAATATACCACTCAACGCCCTTTGGTAAAGTTCTATGAAATCATATTAGGCTATCCTATTGAGTTAGTATTAAAATGAAAACACCATTTGATGCCTTTTTTTATGCTGATTATGAATTTAATAAGCATTTCTATCGGAAATGAATTTCAGCCCCCCCCCTTCTGTATAGGCTACCTACCCAACCCTGAATTAGCATATATAGGGGGGGGGGGGAGGACTTAAATTCATTTCTGATAGAAATGCTAATTATATTTATAATCAGCATAAAAAAAGGCAACGAATTGTTTATTCACTTTAGTCCAAAATCAATAATATGATTTTGTGGAACTTTACCTGCCCTTTTTTATGCTCTTTACAAATAAAATAATCATTTTTGTCAGAAATGAATTTTAGCCCCCACCCCTATATATAGCCTACCAATCCAGGGTATATATTTGCACATTAGGGGGGTAGCAGTAATTTTATTTGGTATAAATTTAGAATCTGTAGTGTTGACAAGGAGACATGTTAAGAAAACAATTCTTACTTTAAAATATGTATAATGATCCTAGTTAGGCTAACATATTATCCAAAGGGAGAACCTTTATCATCAAGTCTGTCCTCTAAAAATCCTTCCTTTTCCAGCTAAAAAAAAAAAAAATTACAATAAACCTCCATTACCTTAAAATTACCTTAAATTGCACTTGCTAGCGATAGGACGAATGTTGATGAAATGTGTAAATCTTTTGAAATTGCCAAATAAGTTTTTCTATAGATAGCATTCATTCATCCTGGTCTTTGTTAATTCTGTTTTTTTAATGAACAGTGGCAAAAATACAAAATATTAATACAACCTAAACTAACTACAATTCAAAATCAACAGACTTGGCTGGGAACTTGTCTGTAGAATGAAGGCTATATATAAAAACAATTTATTATAGCAGCAATTTCAAAAGTTTTATGCATTGCATTTAAATTGAAGTTTTTTTTTTAAGTTGGAAAAAGAAGGATTTTTAGAGGAAAGACTTGATGATAAAGGTTCTCCCTTGGATAATATGTTAACTAGGATCATTATACATATTTTAAAGTAAGAATTGTTTTCTTAACATGTCTCCTTGTCAACAGTACCAACACTAAATTTATACCTTTTATTCCTAATTTAAATGTGAGGTAAGTTTAAACGTTCCCCCCATCCCCCGAATGAGCAAATACATACCCTGAATTTTTCGATAGGCCTATATTGGTTGGGGGTAAAATTCATTTCCGACACAATTTATCATTGTACGTGAAAAGAGCATAAAAAAGGGCATTGAGTGGTATATTCACTTTAGTCATAACTCAATAATATGATTTGATAAATATTTACCAAAATCATTTTCAGGTTCTCCATGTTCAACCCAGCAAAACTTTAAAGCTTTTTCATCTTACAGGTTTCAAGTATGTTGGACACAAGCTGTCCAACAGGTTCCTCAAATTGTATTGCTCTAGATTAGCATGGTTGAACATGGGGTCTGAGAAGAGGTTTGCCCATTAAATACAGCACTTAATACAATAATCTGCACAATCTGTGTCAAACTCTAAGCTGTATGTAGATGGTTTGAAAAAAAGGTTTAGGAGAAGATGGCCTACCTAATAGGATTTTAAACTACTAATCACCACTTCAACTGTAAAATCTTAGTAAATTTAGGTTTAATAAGATTCTACAACTGACTTATGGACAAGGTGAACACACAAGGCTAGGGTAAAAGATCTCTTTGCTAAAGACCACTTTTCTTTGGTATTCTGGGGGAATAGAAGGGGTTTTAAAATTATCCCTATTTTACTAACCTACAGCATGACACAATGTGAGTTTAGCCTTCACCTCTCACTAGAGCCAGCCCAGTGGGAGTGATTTGCCATCATAAATTCAAAATGTGGTCTCTGTTTTGACAAGCAATTGAAAAAAAAAATTATATTTAATATTTGTGATTTATAAATTAAATATCAAGCAACAAAAGTTACATTTTTGGCAGACAACAATCAGCTTTCTGTTAATATGTGAATAATGCTGAAAGAATATATAGGCCTACATCAAAGTAGAATAAATGGTATTTCCAAAAAGAGGTCCTTCTAGGTATGTCAAACTAATAATTTCAAGTGTTTGATCTTAAATAATTTTAATAATAACCATATTGACACATAGCTTTAATTTTTAGCTATTTGCTGACATATAAAATTCTTCTCAATTCCAATTTAGTAACATGATGTGAGGGTTTCAGTTTTACATAATTTACTCAATTGCATATTGTTTGTTTTACCCTACTTGTTTCTCTTTTTGTGTTCTTTCTACATGGAATACCACCTGATGGCTAATAAAAAATAAGCTAGTATAGTTTATATATATAAAAAAAAATGAACCAAATATTAGTTATGAAGCAAAAAATGTCTACTATGAATGACAGTGTATAGTTGGAATTATATATACACTAACCCCCCTTCAAGCCTTTAGCCTGAACCAGATAATCTAGAGGAACTTCCAGAAAATTTCCCAACAAACTGCTAACCATAGAGACCAATACCTCTTCCTTCCCAACTGTGTTGCTCTGCTTTCAAACTCCCTAAGCAACCAAACTATCCAATCTCAACCTTGGAGTTGTTCAAGCAAGGTGTAGACAAGTACAGGGAGCAAAATAAGTATTGTCTACACTAGGATGCCCCAGAGCACAAACTTTGAAGTCACTAATAAGTATGCCATAATGAGGCATCCTTCTTTGCCTGCTTAACCAAATTTAAGATTTCATTCACCCATCTCAACTAATGTCTGTGTATGTCTATACCAAACTTGTCATCTCTAGCTAATCTACCTTATTCTTGTGTCCAGGGCCAATAAGAGTTAATCAAGCTATGACAAATGAAGGGGGCTTTAGGTACTGTATGTGCAAAGGAATGATTTAAGTCTTCTCATCAAATAGCCCAATTTGTGAATAATAACTTTTTATAAATTCAGAATTGAAATGGAATATGTGTATCATGGAATAGCTACAAACCTAAGCTATGTATTGGCAGGGCCAAAATTATTATCCATTTTTATATACATATAAAACAATTTAAATAGTTAATTAAATCATGTACAAGAATATGTTTCCAGAAACCCAAATCATCCTATTCTGTTATATTTATCCACCTGCACCTGTCCTACTTCAGCAACAAAATAGAATTGTTTCTTTTAGTTTTCCTTAATTAGTTACATAATAAAATGAACCAAGCAGATTAGTTTCAACCAGTGGTTCAAAGAATCTGTAATTTTTGAAGATTGTATACCAGATTTCCATTACAGACCTGCTCCGTGACAGTGTCTTTCAGATTTGTTAGCTGATGTGTATTTGGGGTTTACTATAATGGCTTCCTTATGTTTCTCTAGACATTGCTTGGACTTACTACCTTGAACTTTGCCCTGTTATCAGTTCTGTGTGAATTTTGACATATTTGTTGTGTCTTTATCTTTAGTTCTTTCATCATAAAAAGGCAGGCTTGGGTTTTTGTATTAAATGTTGTATTATTGTTTTAATGAAATCGTCATTAAAATATATCATTTTATGATATTTTTGATGAAAATTTCATTGCAAGAACAATTTCTTGATTAGCTTGATGTATCAAGTTTTATGACAAATAATTGATGTTGGGTAATTTTGCATTTCAAGCACTGGATGAATAACCAGTGAAAAGGAAAAGGAAGGCATTGTTGTTTTAAATGGTCCTTATTATTTTGATAAATACAAATGAAATACACAAAATTTTATTTTGTTGAAGTTGCTTTTCAATATTTGTAACATCATTTTTTTTCTGTACACATGTCCCTTCCCTATTTTTCTTACCAAGCTTACTAATTTTATTGTTTGACAAAAGCATAGGATCAACAGTGAACACATGCTCTCCCTCTGGGGGAGAACAAGTACTCAGCTAGTAGATGCATGACAATCTACCAGGATTCTACAAACATCCCTATCTTTTTTTGTAGACTGGATAGTCCTGATGTTTTCCAGTTGTTTGGGAAAGTATTTGTTGTCCATACATATATAGACAGGTTGGTTAGGGAGTATAATAGGGTTGGCAAGACCTTCCCTTATCATGCCACCAATCCTTAACCATCCTGGTTTCAAGTAAAAAATTATTTTGTTCTGCACTAAGGCTGCTGAGCTCCATTTTTAGTGAAAGATTCTAAGTTATGTAGTATGGCATATCCTTTATGAATGGTATCATTTTTTTATAATGAAAAACAAATCATTTGTTGTCTCTTTGGTTTAAAGTACCATGTCATACTGATAATTTCTGTTGTGACTTAGGTAATTTACAGTAAATATTTTTATAGTTTTTCTCTTGCCAATTTTTTTTTCAATCAATTAACTAACCAATTTTTGTATTTCTTGTTCATTATTAAGTTTTTTTCTTATTGTTATTAGGAGTGTTGTCTCTATTCTTTTTGTGGTTATTTTGTAATGTAACAGGCCTTTGGGACCATTTTGGTTTTTACCATTTACCTTTTTTTTGCCTGTATCTTTCTATTACTACTTTGTAACTAGACAAGCTTATCACCTCTCTCTGTTAAAAAAAAAACTAAGCAAAAAAATATAAGAATTATTAGCTTAAGTTTCACACCCAATAAAAAAGAAAAATTCAACTTTGACCAATTATGAGGAGAAAATACTCAATTTTGGTTTATATTTTTTTTCTGATTTAGAAATGAGTGTAACTGGTGTACTAACTAAATACAAAACCTAGACTTAAAAGAGGTCATAAGCAATTAATATAACAAAAAAATACCTTTATTTGACAGTTTATATAGAATATGATGAAGATATAGGATGCCTAATATTGCTAAGAATCAGGGAAACCTTTAAATCAGGATTAGGACTGTGAAGGAGAAACCTGAATTAGGAAAGCTTTGCCATCGTCCCATTACTAATTTTTTGTTCTACCCAATAAAATTAAAACTACACATTTCAAAGCTTAATTTTGAACACTTGCTAAGAAAAATTAGCATTATAATACAAAATAAACATAGAGATTGAAATTTAGCATATCAGATTTTGTTGATTTCATGTTCCTAGACCAGAGCTTCCTAAACTTTTTCATTCACGTTAGTGTTAGGATGATTGCTGGTGACCCTACATAAATATAATTGAAAGACAAATAAATATTTTTTTATGATTCATTTATTAGGTAACAATATACATATACACATGAAACTATATAGTTTTAGAATTTGTTCAGAAACGTACAAAAATAAAAAATAAATCCACAAAAGTAAAAAAGTTTGTCTTTATTATACTTACAAAAATTATATGCCCTATTTTTCATCAAAATTGCATTTTTTGCAATAACATAAATAAAAGAAAATTGTGACCATCTTAGTTCAATTGAATATATTCGAACGCAGTCGTTGGGTGGTAAATATTAAATTAAAATGAAAGGAAAACTTTAGTGAGATGAATGTGCCTGTTTTTTTTTATTGCATAACAAATTAAATTTTGGTCGAATGTTTGACACTGCTGGACGTAAGACCTCTTTTACACTTTTTAGCGATGAACAATATTCGGGTTTGATATGTGTTAAAGCTCAGAAAGTTATTTCACCTAAATATGTACTGTTAAATGGCAGAAGAACATATAATGCCGTGTCTGCGATTGTGGAAAGATTCGTTCTGGTTCTGATCCAAAATTCATTCAAGGGCTTTTTCGGAAATTTTTGTTTTAAGTTTGAATCACTTGAAAGCACAGCAAATTCATCTTGAGCTTTAAGTGGCATGTGATCAATCTCAATTAAATCCATACTAAATGGATTTTGAATCCAAGCTACCTTTTTGAAGTCAATATTTAATATACAATATGTACAAAACTAGGTCTCTAGCACTTATCATTTTAATAAAACTTTCAATTTTGTCATTAGAAGTAAATGTATCACAATTTTTTCCTTGAAGAGATAATTTGAGATCATTTAATTTTGCAACACAGCTTGGATAGCCATAAGTTGTTTTGAAGAAAAGCAGCACGTTCACATTTTTGTTTGGTTAAGAATATTTCAATTCCTTCTTTTAATAATAATAATCTTCTTGAACTTTAACCTCTTGACAACTATCTTACTTCTGCATGTAATAATAAGGTTGTATAGACGGAATCCATATCCTTACAAAGATTTGAAAATAAGTGACTGTTAAGGGCATGTCTTTTAATAAAATCAAATAAAAAAAACAAGTTTTTTTTAAACTGAAATTAAGGAGCAACATTAAAACTTAAAACAAACAGAAATTATTACATATATGAAAGGGGTTGTCCCCTTCTCAACGTCTTGCTCTTTAAGCTAAAGTTTTTATTGTTTAAAAAAATAAAGTTATGAGAAAGAGTCAAAATTTAGTGTAAAGAGCAAGGCGTTGAAAGATCTTCCCATGTAACCCACAACCCACCCACTCCCTCTACCAGAAAAAATCCACCCTGAAAATGTCTGTATACTTCCCAATAACCAATGCTATATATAAGCAGTGGGCAAAGTTCTTAGCTTACAGCTCTTCCCCCAGGGACTATGAGGGGTCAAATCATCCTCAAAGACATAGTTATTAAATTTTTCGACCATGCTGAATAAAATTGCTATCTAAAAATTTTGATTGAGTGAATTTGGGAAAAAATAAGCGTGGGAGGGGCCTACTTGCCCTCCATTTTTTGGTCACTTGAAAAGGGCACTAGACCTTTTAATTTCCGTTCAAATGAGCCCTCCCGCGATATTCTAGGACCACTGGGTCAATACAAACATCCCTGGGGAAAAAACAAATATGCATCCATGATCTTTCTTCTGGTTAAAAATACACAATTCCACATTTTTGCTGATAGGTGCTTGAAATCTCTACAGTATGGTTCTCTGATGTGCTGAATTTGATGGTGTGATTTTCATTAAGGTTCTATGACTTTTATGGGGTGTTTTCCCCATTTTTATAAAATAAGGCAAATTTTCTGAGGTGCACAACTTTTGATGAGTAAGACAAGTAAGACTAAACTTGATAAAATTTATATTTGTTGAATCAGCATAAAAATCTGATTCTTTTCGTGTATCTATTGGTATCAAAATTCGGTTTTTTAGATTTTTAGTTACTATTGAGTGGGGTTGCTCCTTACTTACAGTTTGTTACCTCAAAATTTTTCATTTATAATCTCAAGAGCATTCTGAAGCACATAGTACTATTATGGGGCTAATTTTTTTGCTGCAAGGGCCTGTTGGTGAATAAGGCAGTGAGTAAAAGTTATATGGGCATAATGAGTAGCTTGAAAAAATTATTTAAAACCAATGTTTTTGACCATTATTGCTCTTGCACCATCTGTGCATATTCCACATCAATTTTTCCATTCTAGACCTTCAGTCTTTAAAAATTCATCAACTTTACAATATATGTCTTCCTGTAATATGTTATGAATATTTGACTATAATATTTAAATATTTGACTTTAAAATCTCTTGTAACCCCATGATTTTGCTACGCGACCCCATTTGGGGTCATGACCCATAGTTTAGGAAGGCCTGTCCTAGACCAATAAGATTTTATAGGCCAAAATCAGTGTAATGCCCATAAAATCTAGGGGTATTATGGAAGTTTTGTGCATGAATGTATTGTATTTATGACTTTGGGATCTTTTGATACTATGAGGAGATTTCTACCAATTGTAATTTCTAGTCATTATTTGTGATCTTAAAAGTAATCAAATCTGTTGAGGGAGAAAGATAAAATATTTGATGTTCAGTTGTACTTTTTTTTGTAGAAGTTGCCATTGAGCTTGAAGCTTCCATTCTGTCACATTCTGAAGTCTTTTTATTGATTGCAATTACAAATTATAAAATTGCAGGTGTGGAAAGAACCATTTTACTTCCTGGTGCTGAGTTTTTCCAACTCAGTGTGCCACTGTATATTTGCCTGTATTTGCAGAAGTATATCAACATTAATCTATGTTTGAAATTCTTTCCTTTCTATTCATAAAATTCTCTTTTTTTAGGTTTTTTGTTCTGAATAACAATGCCAAAGAAAAAAAATTTATTGTGAATTTTGTGAAATGTGCAGAATTTAGTACATTGAATGTGCTGTGTTTAAAACACTGATTAAGTGATACCATAATGATGGATGGTTTGAGAAGTGGACCTGTGAGTGGCTATGGTAATTCTCAACAGTCAGGCAAGGATGCAGCCTTAGGATTACAGCCATCCCCCATGAAGGTTACACCATACCCTGCACAATATTCCCATGCATTGCTTAAGCAAGGATCAGCAATGTCCTATGGGTAAATCTTTTTTGCCATTTATATGTCATTTTTGTGTGTGTGTTTTGAAGTTAGTTTATTGATCTGCTACTAACCTTTACTGCTAAAGCTCTAATTTTCTTCTGAAGAACAAGGAGTGTCTTATGCTTCAGTTGTTAAGATGGTACTAATTCAGATCTTTAGTAACATTAAACATCTAGGGGAGATTTGGTAATGCTGAGACATGCTCAACTTAAAGAGGAATACCTTTAATAGTTACTGTCCAATTTTCTTGTTTCAAACATTAATTGGTAGCAAAATCATATAGCCTACTTGTTGCTGACTATCTTTTTCAGATTTTTATACTTTGATGGTCAGTTTTCAGGTGGGTCTAGTCTTGTCCCAGACTAATACTCAGGCAAGTTCTATGGTTTAGGTTTTGCATACATTCAGGATCATAATCAGCAAAAACTTTGTTTAATGCTGGATCCAAAGGCACACAAGTTATTGTAAACTACAAAGTCAGATACTTAAGAACTACATGATTCTTCAACTAAATGTTTGGTTAGATCCACACCAAAACTTGCTGTTTTTTGAACATATTTGGTGCTGTCAGATACTACAGGAACTTATGAACACATCACAATTTACAAGGCTTCTACAAAGGCATCAGCATGATATCTAGGAAACATGAACTTCACCAGTGTCCACACACTTCAAGCACTTCACCAACATAAAAGTTCTAACATTTCAT